>NC_051121.1:445929-508086 GCF_014839805.1 Manduca sexta | reverse complement strand
CCGCAGTAAGACTACGCTACCAAGGTAGGCTATTATAGGAATACTGGATAAAGAATAATAACTCACATCCATAAAAACATAAAAATGACATTCTCTGCCTCTGCTAATTCTAGAAGCCACGACAACATTTATGATTTTAATAAAATTATAAATCCCAAATTCAGTAGTTGGGAACTCGTAAACTAAGTAACATATCGTTAGCAAATTTGCCTGAATAGTTTGTGACGGACTAACTTCGCCAGAAACTATCACGAGATTCGAATAAATTAAAATTTCCCTCGGGATATCCTTTAACTTTCAAAAGCCGATAACCGGCAAGAATTATACAAATTGTGACAGGTCCATCTGTTATTTGTGTAAGGTATACTTTGCATTAAATATGCACCTAATATTTAGAATGTATGTAAGCCAGGCACTCCAGGAAGTAGAAACATCATTTCGATTCCAATAACATATTTTTTAAGCAGCGATAGCCTATTTTGGAATAGAAAAAATTACCGAGACGAATTTCCGCAGGTTCAAAACCCAAGGGCATCCACCTCAGATTTTTCTAAAACTGTGTGTGTATTCTTTTTGACTTGTCACTTGCTTGAACAGTTAAGGAAAAAATCGTGAGGAAATCTGCATACCTGAAAGTTCTTTTTATGAATTTTGAAGGTGTGTGAAGTCTACCAATCCACAATTGACCAGCGTGGTGGACTAAAGTCTATTCCCTCTCAATTGTAGAGGAGGTCCAAGCCCAGCAATAGGGCTAATATTATTATATTTTTCTAAAAAAAAATTTATTTTATTGGACATAATAAAAATAGCAGAGATAGTCACGAGAATTTTAACAAAAATAACGAATTTCAATCGACAACTTTTCCAATTTTTCGATACGATTTGAAAACATCTCAAGTTTAACGATTTGTTGAAGCGTGAATGGCTGGCATCAGATGATATATTTTTACTTGGAATCAACAAATCCCCTCTGGATGTATAAAAATAGGAAGATAAACTTGGTATCAACAAAATGTAAGTAGAGCGATTATGAAGCTCCTTTTAACAGAAATAAGAGACACATTAGAATATCAATACATGATCAGCATCTAAACTATATCCAGTAGTGGACTACAACGAGCTAATGATAATGATCTATACTTCTAAAATACTGGCCATATTTTGGGGCGTAGTGAAATTACTCAGTGAGATTGAAGGAACAGAGAGTGCACCTGTGAATTGCGCACACACTTGTGCACTAAAATATCTCCTGCGTACCTGGCTGATCTCCGTTGAGATTGGCCGCGGTGGTCGAAATTCGGTAAGGAGGAATTTAATATATTTCAGAATACAAGCTAAATCGACCACCTCATGACGAATTCTGTTAATAATAAAAGAAGCTAACATCAACAAACTGTAGCTAGCTAACTAGCGGAAGCTATGATCGCACGTTTTGTTGGTAGTAGGATATATTTTATATCTGCCGGGATAGCAACCACCCTACAAAAGGTGTTAAAACCCGCCATAGTGGCTCACGTACGTGTGTCGCATTCCAGGATCAGCCTGTGTATATCCGGTTCAAAAGGCCAGCATAACTGTGTCAACTGTCGAGGGGTATCGTTCTCTATATCATTTCTCATCAGTCGACATTCAATTCGTCCGTACTTCACTTACCATCAGATACAACGGGGTCACTTTACCATGCGTATAAAAATAGGTGATACATTACTTCGCATAGTAAGAATGATTTTAATAGAATTAAATGCCTTCTATAATCAAGCAAAGTACCTCGGTGGCCTCGCTCGGTGGTGGCTCAGAGGTCGCCGGTTCTAACTCTGTATCAGTCCAGAGTCTTGTATGCTCCGATACAGCGATGCGGTCGCCCCCTATCACATCATGGATGGAACGCATGGACGAAAAGCCTTCAAGGATTTAGTGATGTGTGGTTGGACTTGACTATTCCGATACGGTGATAGACTCGCCCTCTATCATATCATGAGACGGAACGCATAGGCTAAAAGTGGGTGCCTAGAAGGCGTTTTTGCTTACCCCTTCAGATATTAATGGTTTTGTAATCAAGCAAATGAAAACAATAATGATCAAATCACAATCACAACCAAAAATTAATTGATCAAAAACAATGAGCTCAATTATATGTGTATTTGTTTGGCGCGTAGAAATAATGAGCTGATTACACAGAAATGTACATAGGTTTAACATATTCCAGATTAACTTTCCATTAATATTTTAAATTGTGATTGCATTTTTGTTCGTACAATCACGATTTTATCGATTAAGTAATTAATATTAACTGTTATGTAGATTACGAATAATATTTTTGTTTTATTATTGGTATATTGTTCTACCATAATGATTTCTTGTGTTTACGCGACTGCTAGCGTAATAGAGAAAATCCGTAAAAGATTTTACTGCGGTTTTTTTTATTATAATTTTATCCCTACGTTTCGAAGACTGCAGCCTTCTTGACATGGGGCGGACTGAGATATTGGTCGTTCGAAAAGTCAATTAGGTTACCTACCTATATCTTACAATATTTATTTTTTTTATTTTTCGCCGCTGACGGTCCGATCTATGCAGAATGAGCTCACAGTGTCTTGAAGTCTGCCAGCTCAAAAGACCGGCTTAGAAGATCGGGAGAAAATTATAAAATTAAAAAGCCGCGATAAAATTCGCAAAATACGTTTAATAATAATAATAATAATATCAGCCCTGTATTATATACTTGCCCACTGCTGAGCATGGGCCTCCTCTACTACTGAGAGGGATTAGGCCTTAGTCCACCACGCTGGCCTATAGAGAACTTCTCAGATGTGCAGGTTTCCTCACGATGTTTTCCTTCACCGTTAAAGCGAACGATAAATTCACAAAGAATACACACATGATTTTTTAGAAAAGTCAGAGGTGTGTGCCCTTAGGATTTGAACCTGCGGACATTCGTCTCGGCAGTCCGTTCCACACCCAACTAGGCTATCGCCGCTTTTTAAATACGTTTATTTTGATATTATTCTACCATTCTAAAGAAATTATCGCATTATTTTCTAGGGTTCAAGCTTGTACTCATTATGGCTAACTTCATAACTTAACATGCCATGCTTATAAACTTTTGCGAAGTATTGAGTGTACTAGTTATGCTCTCGATTTTTCTTTTCGCGAAGGAAACCTTATAATAAATTGTTTCATATTCGCGTTATATACCATAACAAAAAACACCCCATTATACGTGCCTTTTATACTATATTCTCTATATTCTACAGAGAAATATCTTCATAAAATTGTTTAGATTTTTGCGTTTGCTGCTAACAAGGATCATCACAAAACTCTGCATTAATTGATATGTTTTATTTTATTGTTTTGTATGGTGAGACGAGCTTGCCGTTCGCCTGATGGTAAGCGATACGACCGCCCATAAAGAATAAAAACATCATCCAACACCATCGATTACAATGTATTGTTTGGTATTCCACTGCGCTCGCCATCCTAAGACATGAGATGTTAAGTTTTAGTATGTCCAGTAGTTACGCTGACTACAATGTCCTTCAAACCGAAACACAACAGTGACTACACACTGCTGCTTGGCGGCAGAAATAGACATTGCGATGGTACCTACCCAAGCGGACTCTCACATATAAGAGACCTACCACCAGTGTGTCAAATTACGGCAATTGATATTTTGAAATTTATATTCACGCCAATAGTCGCAGTAACTTCATCGAATTCGATTATATAAACAGTCAAACACCACTAAACTAAAACCACCTAATTCCAATATAAAATACGTATAACGGCCACATTTTCGAATGCAGCTCGAGTGTCGGCACATTTGTGGCGTCCGACCGCGACAAACTTATCTGATGCATGTATGGATTAGTCTTCGAGCATTATGAATATTGATATAACCATTTACTATTGAGTTCTGAATATATTTGCTTTAGTTGTAGCAACTGTTTGTTCTTTTAAATTGTCTATTTTGAGTTTTGCTTGTGGTTTGCGTCTGGTTTTATGATCTAGTGGATACTCACCCTCTTTAAATACACACATTGACACATACATTTAATTATGCAGCGCACGCAGTAGAAGCTCTCAAAAGGAATAAATTTTCCCCGTTTTTGCAACATGTTAGATTAAAGCTCTACTCCTATTGGTTATAACATGATGTTATATAGCCTATACCTTTCCTCGATAAATGGGATATCTAACACAAAAACAAAAATTAATACGAACTATTCATTTCTGATATTTCTATTTTAATTCCTTATCCCTCTCGGTAGTAGAGGAGGCCCGTACCCAACAGTGGGACAGTATATAATACAGGGCTGATATTATTATTATTAGTTTCTAAGATTAGCGCGTTCAAACAAACAGTCTCTTTAGTTTCACGTAATAGGATACACTATAATTACATACATGAACTAATAAACACAAAATAAAAAATATAAACAAGACTTAATAAGATGTACTTTCTCATACTATGCTATATTTGACAAAACATGTGAATGGATTAACGTATAATCATGACGCCTCTGAAGCTGACAAGTAGTGGTAACTGCATCCTAAAATAAAAAAGACATACTCCCAAATACTTATCCAGAAACAACAGATCAAACAACCAAATATAACCTCAATTCGATAAACAGCAAACAAGCATTTTATTAAATAGCTTGACCGCAAGACATCGGTTACACTTCCAATCAACTCCGTGTAGACCACAATGTCTTTGGAAAGTTCTCGGTAATTTAGTCGCAAACTTAGTTCAGGACTTAAACCAACTTGCCCAGTCTGGCTCGATGACCTTACATCACTTGCTTGCTACTTAAGTTCATAGCGTAAGTTCTGGCAAAAACTTGAGATGATACCTATTATTCGGTTTGGGGTTCGTAGTAGATTCTGACTGTTCTGTTGTAGTTTTTCTGTATTTATTATGGTGAGGTGCAGTGTTCTTTAATTATATGTATCAAAATCTTTCCCAACAATAAAATGTTTCGGAACTTTGAAAATTTATTTTGAGGGATTAATTTAATATCAGTCATTATTGTATTTGTATCATATTGAACGGGTTATACCCAATTTGGGGATAAATATCATAACATTCTTGAACCACTACGCGGCTTCAAGCGCGTGTGAAAGTGTTCCCGGCATAAATATTGTCACATAAAAAAAAAAATTGCTATAGCACTCAGGAATAATGCTTCCTATTAGTGAATGAAAAATTATAATTCATTTAGTAGTTCTTGAGATAAGCGCGTTCAAACAAACAAACTCTTCAGCTTTATGTACTAGTATAGATTAGACATTTTACGTGACTTACACATTTATAAGGAAACAAAAAATACACGTCGAATTGATAAGACCCTCCTTTTTTGAAATTCGTTAAATATATTTTGATACCTTTAATTATAATTAATAAAATACCAAAATTAATAACAGTATAATCCGATATGCACAATATTTATTACTTAGATATCCATAATTGTAACCCTTATTCAGATAACGTAAGAGGTGCTCACATTTCGAATGACTTAACATCACACTAAGGGTGATATTCGTTTTAAAACATAGCAAAAAGGCACGCAAATCTACTTTCAGCGGTAATGGGGCATATAAAATTTGCTGAGCGAGTGGGAACAGTGTTATACGTGACAATTTTGGACGTATTTTTGGGTCTGTTATCCTGTTTTAGAAATTTGTAATACACATACACAACATCGCGCATTTATCCCCAAAGAGGTATGCTAAGACGCAACCAGGGCACCCATTTTTCGTCAAGTGTGTTCGTCCCATGATGTGATAGGGGGCGAGCATATCGCCATATCGGGCACAAATTCCAGACTCCGGGCTGCTACTGAGCAGAAAAACCCTAATAGCACTTTGTCCGACCCGGGATTCGAACCCAGGACCTCAGAGCGCTCCGCCCTGTGGAATGGGGGCGTTTGAAGAATTCCACCACGGTATCCCCTGCCTGTCGTAAGAGGCGACTAATAGGGGCCACGAAGGGGGTCGTCGGCGGGCAGCAGGGGGCTGTCCGCCCTAGTGCATTTTTGTGAATCCTTGCACATTTTTCGGTTGACCCCCGGGATGGACGGCAGCGTGGAGTTGGCCTCATGCTGCCGTAGACGCCGAGGGCGTCCTTCGGTACGTGGGGGCTTCTGAGCCCCCCCCATAGGAGACGGGCCGCAAGGCGGCACCGCGCAGGGGCGGCTGCGGACGAATACTTAGACACTTCCGTCAGAGGAAGCCCGCAGCCGTCCCTAATGCGCCGAAGAGGGCCACCGCGGAGTTTTAGCTGGTAGGCCGTGCATAGGTTAATTGTACTCGGGTTAGGGACTCGGCCCGGCGGTCGCCCGAAGGTCGTCATCAAATCCGGGCGGCTCAACGCCGGGCCGTAAGGCACGGTTACCCCAGCATAACCGCTCAGTCGCCCCCCACGAAGGCTGGGCGGTAGTAATAAGGGACTTTCTCCGCGAAAAAAAAAAAAAAAAAAAAAAAAGGACCTCAGAGCGCTGTCTTACCACGCATGCAGTACAACTACGTCACCGAAGCAGTCCGTCAGAATTTAGTCAGAATTTGGTAATATTTTGTATTACTATTTTCATTACAATTCGCGCTGTGACCATAAAGGTTGTAAACTCTTCGAAACGTCGAACGAAAATAATGTTATAAACAACCGCAATAAAATCCGTAGATAGTTTTATTTCAACACAAAATATTATGATTACGCTAAATATTATTTAATCATAGCTCTGTCTTCTTCTATTCCTAAATGTGTGACAGTGACAGCATGATATTAAATATCTTAAACGCTAAACATATAGTAAGTCGTTTACAATCGGCCTTTAAATCATAAAGTTCAAAAATAATTAATCTATTTTTCAACAATTTGTTTTTTACGTCATAAAGTTAAAAAGGATTAATCTATTTTTCAACAATTTGTTTTTTACGTCATAAAGTTAAAAAGGATTAATCTATTTTTCAACAATTTGTTTTTTACGTCATAGAGTTAAAAAAGGATTAATATATTTTTCAACAATTTGTTTTTTACGTCACAGAGTTAAAAAAAGAATTAATCTATTTTTCCACAATTTGTTTCTTACGTCATAAAGTTAAAAAAGGATTAATCTATTTTTCAATAATTTGTTTCTGTATCGGAATCAAACCTCTACCTCTCGTTTAAACTCGTCCACACAGAGGCTGTCAAATGGTCAATGCAAGTTTTATTATACTGCTGTAAAGTTTAAACAAGCTATCAAAATCGTTACAACCGGTTTATCTCTTCCGCAACTATTAATCATTTATAGCATCCGGGTCCATTTTATAGCTTTCGACTTGAAATTCACAATGGGTAAAGCGAATTGTTAAATATAAGCTTCGTGATCTAGTTTGATTTGAAATGCTTTCCAGCTGTCTGTTAAGGAGTAACTTAGCCAACTTATAATTTCATTTAGGTAGGTATATTTAATGTTCTGCCAAACAAGTTTAAGTGTGTGTGTGACTTTGAAGCATTCTACATTTATTTTTACTATGACATGGTATTTGGCACTGCTAACTGTACTGCTTTAGTTTTAAGTTCATTATTTACTAATTAAATGAAGTGTCCTACGTAAATAACAATACCTCAAAGCAGATACATTGTTTTTAACTTTGTTGCTGGTGGTAGCATATACATCGTATAATATATTGTATATCAGCCCGGATAGCTACCACCGAGGTGTTGAAAACCCGCCATAGTGGCCCACATGTGTGTCGCGATCTGGAATCAGCCTGTGTATATCACGTTCCAACAGGCCGGCATAATTGTGTTGACTGAGGGGTAATCATCTCTCGTCAGTCGACAATCTATTGAACCCACTCCAATTACCATTAGGTGCAGTGGGGACACTTTGTCGAGCTAGTATAAAAAAACTGCTTAACAGAGTAAATAGCTAATTTCTTACCTACGCAGTCAATTATTTAGGCCTTCTACCTAACTTAACTACCTACTTATCAAGAAGGGTTGTAATTTTCAAACATGATTATCGAGTCAATAGTCAAGTCAATTGAAAAGGTCAATACAACCTTGCACACAACATCAATTTCGTAAAGTGTTTTCAAAAGCACTTTGTGAACTTGGTATCGCATTTATTAAAAATGCTAGAAAAATATTTCACAAAGTTTTTGCAATACCTGATATCTTGAACGCTTCTTGACACATGCTGCAGGAAATTTGTAGACATTTGGCTCCTTTTCATTGAGGGTCCGTGACCTTCAAACTTGTTCATTTTGATAGATCTGTTATACGCCAATATATCGAGGGTGGTTGAGATGCCTTTTTATGATTCGTTCGTGTTTGTATTTTGTTTATTGATGGGCTTTGTATAAGTCGTATAAACGTAGTACAGCCAGCCACAAAAGTTGATACACAAATTCAAACTTCAAATCGCCTATAAACGTTAAGATTAATTTTAAAAAAAACTTTGTGTGACGTAAAATAAGCCCCTTTTATTTTATTTTTGTAGGAAAATTGGTACAACGCAAAAGCGTATAGTCGATTTGAAGTCTCGAATTTTTTCAGGTACTTATATAGGTGACTGTACAATATATGGTCAATGAGATAAATCGTTGACTTAAAATCAAAGAAATAGGTGTATTATATTAGAGCAGTCTTAAGGATAATATTGATAACTAGCTTCCGCTCGCAGCTTCGCCCGCGTGGATGTCGGACTTCAAAAATGGAGCCGGTCGCGAACGTTCGAGAATGTTCGTTTTACGAAGCTACTCGCTAGGTGATTCGCTAGCCTCTAGGTGCCAAGCAAGCCGCCTGCCTGTGCGTTCGCGACCTTATATATATACAAAAATAATCCTTATAACATGATTCAGTATTCACGCGTGATGGCTTATTATTAGCGTATTTCATGTATAACTTTGGTGTTTCTATACCGATTTCTATGATTCTTTTTATGGAATATTTAATAATGTTAACTTTTTTAATTAGTGATGACTGAGAGTGTTATAAACGTAAGAGTAGACAAATATAATGAGAAAGCTTCGAACTGCTAAGCTATCGGGAGTTACACGTGTTATTGTGAGTCAACCATAAAAGATAGACATATGCTGTCGTGGGATATTTTTTACATAATTTTAAGGGGAACATTTCCGTCATACATGATTTCTGTGCAGCTTTAACCATTAAGCTTGAACCGCGACGGAAGCTTAAAAAATGGAGTGACTTCTCCCGTTTTCCCAACATTTCCCTTCACTGCTCTGCTCCTATTAATTGTAGCGTGATGAAAAGTATACTATAACCAGCACAGGAGTATGACAAATAATTGTACCAAGTTTCGTTAAAATCCGTCGAGTAGTTTTTGTTTCTATAACGGTTATACAGACAGACAGACAGACAGACAGACAGACAGACAGACAAAAATTTTACTAATTGCATTTTTGGCATCAGTATCGATCCCTAATCACCCCCTGATACTTATTTTGGAAATATATTTCATGTACAGAATTGACCTCTCTACAGATTTATTATAAGTATAGAAGATTAATTTTGAGCTTCTAACCGTTTTACTAACCCTGAAGGTAACTTTAATAGCGATATGGTATGTATTATTGATATTCAACTAATCCAACTTGCTTCAATAATTTCATCAAATAATCCCCATTCGAGCGTACTAAGTGAACTATCAAAGAACTTAGATATTGATGCAGAAGTAATAGGTCATTCAACGCATCGATTCGTTCAGATATCGACACGTATACACATCTACGTGAACCCGCACGAAGGCCCATAAAACGAGCCAAACGCCGTCAAACCGGCTACATCCAGCCACTGGTAAATTTATTGCTACATCACATCTCGCCTGGCTGATAACTCAGAATATTTTGGTAGATCCATGTTTATACCGGGTTTTGGAAGTAGGAATTATTTAAATCCTTGCGTGGCGCATCAGTTGTGATTGGAGCTGTAAACTCGCATCCCTGATGGCAGCAATAAAGATCTAAATAAGGTCGATTGGTGAAAGATTGACCAGAGGAAAATAAAGTTATCGGGAAAGTATTTTTTTGATTTATGATTTGATCTTGTAATGGACCAGTTGTTTTCAGTATTTAGTAACAAGATTAGAAGAAATAACGTAGCATATAACATTAAACTAGATCTGACTCTCGTGTAATATCAAGGTGTTGAAAAATATTCTTAAGTTTAATTAGTTTTAAGAAAGAAATAATTATTTATTTCTTACAAGCAAGATTAAAAAATAATTACGAAAACAAAAAAGGCACTTATTTCAATTTACGCGTCACAAAAGTGACACCAACTCAGCATATTATACTGATAAAAAACTAGCGCTGATCTTCCACTGGGCTGTGTTGTGTTGTCACATTAGCATATTTTGCATTATAACATATTCACTGTAAACCGTTAATAACTTTCTTTATCATTTAAAAAAAATACCATGTTAATGTGTATTCATGACTCGCATTAGACAGGTCAGGTGTAGGTTAGTGTAGTCATGACTGTTAACTATTCTAGTTGTGTAAAATGTTCTTTGGTACATAAATATATATTTCATTTCATATTTCATTCTGATATATCCATTACAAAAAGAAGTATTTGTTTAGAGGCCACATATGTACTTGCCAGTTACCATAATTATAATAATTAGTTGTTACTCATAGATCCATCAGATGATGTTTCATAGCAAAAGCAGATTAACAGCTATCTAAGGAAGAAAACAATAAGTTCTTAATGTTTTGAGCCCCAAAAATTAGTTCACTCCAAGTCAAACATGTCACTTGTGATACTTTTTTAAGACATGTTCATTAGCATTAATCCAAACGAGTGGTAGAAATTCCAAATCCTTACATTTCTCTAGGGAGAGAATTCTAAGAACCAAACCTAACCAAAGCCCAGCAATGCAGCGTTACACCGAACTAGAAATACAATTAAACAGAAACATCTGTATTGTAATAATTTGCATGTGCTTAGAAGTGTCGGCAAGCTTTGAGGTGCAATAAGCCGAGAGAATTCTCACTAATTAAATTTGTTAAATCTCCACGGTGCAGTGGAAATTTCGCTAGAATAACAACGGCATTTGGAATAGCGTTCTTTCGCACTAAATTGTGACCTCAACTTCGTGCTTGGGTTCAGGTAATGAGGAAATTTAACTTTTTAATGAAACAGGGGTCAGTGCGTCAAATAATTCGTACTGGAGTGACCTGCATAATGAAGGTATTACCGGAATTTTTTTGGACAAAAAAATTCGTCAAATTTTGTATTAAGTAAAATATTACTGTAATATTTAAACGATATGATACAAGAATGTGGGATTTGTTCCAAAATAAAATTTCGCTTTTTAAGTTAATTGCATTTCTTTATATATTTTTTCTCCTTGACGTCTTCAGTTTTCCAACACTCATCTGTCATTCACGCTTGTCTTCTTTTTTCTCGCTCACACACTTTACATTTCATTCCAAGCATCACACTAACGTTCCATTCCCACATTCGGCCGTCCTGACATCATGACTGTCCTCAGGCATACCTACAAATTATAACTAAGAAATAAATTATAATACAAATTAAATAAAACATCAACATCTTCACTATTACTTCGGACATAAACTTCAAACTCGAAAAACTATACTAATTATAACATTTAAACAAAAAGTAAAAACCTAACTTAAACTTTTTGTAAAATCACTGAACTAAATAAACGCTTAACACTTCATAATATAACAAACTTGAAACAAATTAAACTAATATTATCAAACCTCTTTCATCTATCCATTATCAATCCAATAGTCCTGGTAGGGATTTTCTTTTATAATTGTACTGATAGCTCTCACAGCAACATCATTTTCCTGAGCTTTGCGTAAATTGTCATTTTCTAACCATTCATGCACTTGTTTCTCAACTTTTAATTTCTCACTACGTGAAATCCGCCGTGGATTAAATCGTACTTGAACATCATCCTTCATAATAATCTTCATTTGAATTGGGGCTTCTTTAACTTGTTGGGGATGGTAGGTACTCACCAAATGCTGTACGCTCTTTCTTATAGTTGAATTCTGTATATGACTCAAACATGGAAAATCATTTATAACATCACAGTTAGACATTAAACATCTCCACCACTGATCATCTTTGGGCATCAACCACACAGAACAATCTTTCATAAACATTACAGTGTTTTTCAAAAAATCATTACCTAATATAATTTCAAATGGCATAGTTTCCTTAGAGATAACATAAAACGTAACATTAGCATATTTAGAACCGTCAATTACAATATTCAACTTTACAGCACCATATGATTGCACTTTAGAAGAGCCTAAGCCGGTCAATGTTATATTATTGTTTATATCATAATCTGTTATACCAAGTTCATTATAAAAAGTATCAGACATTAAATTCACATCACAACCTGAGTCTATAAGAGCATTTGCCGTTTTGCCGGAGAAAATCACTTTCTTAAATGGTTTCGCAGGTCGCACAGATTTACCAGATTGTTTGTTTACATCGTAAACGCCAAACTCATTAAATAATGTGTTGTCATTCTTATTTGACATCATGTCATCGTTCCGACCAATTGTCGTAGCCTCGTTTTCAGTGCTCTCAACATCAGAACATCGCGCTGTCATGGGGTTGTTTATCGTAGCAACGTAAATTTCTTCCTCAGTATGGTTGCTGGTAGCGCCGTCTTGAGCCGAGTTGTAGTAAACTTGTCGTGATTGAGTCTTCGGAACATCATTCGGCATTTTCCGCTGCAGTTCGACTTTATTGCCAACATTACGTTGTTGTTCGTGTCTACCGATCGCACTCGATGGTTCACGAATTACGAATGTTTTCTTAAAGGCTCCTTGTCCGCCATTTTGGGTACAGTGCTGACTAATATGGCCAAATTGGTTGCATCTGAAGCATTTTATCCCAGTAACACAGGCAGAAGCTTCGTGACTTAGATCACCGCAATTATAACAGCGTTTGAGCGTGCTGCTTCCCGGTTTTTGCGCTGTGTATGATGATGATCTTGATGATGATTCCTTATTAATAGATAACTGAGCTTTTTTTATATTCTCGTATATTGTAAGTTTTTCTTTCAACGCAGGATATGTGGTCACACCGTATAAAATAGTCTTGTTCACGGGGTTATCAACTATTCCATCAATTATATATTGAATACTGACGTAATCGGGGAATTTTGCGCGTTTACCGAGTTCCTTCATAGTCAACATATATTGGTAATATGTCTCATCACGTCTTTTCTTTCGTGAAGACATCATTTCGTGCATCTCTTTGACATTAATAACGTCGGGAAACTCTTTCAATACTGCAGTTTTTAACTCATCGAATGTCTTGTGAATCTTTTCGCTGCGTAACCACAAGGCTGCGGTTCCCGTTAGCGATCGACGCGCCATGATAAGTCGTTGCTGGTCAGACCATCCGAAGATTTCAGCGTTCTCTTCAATGTCAAGTGCCCATTTCCCTGACGAATATGTTTTATCGTCGCCGCTGAATTTTGTAATATTCCCTTCAACTAGCTGGAACATCGTGCTGGATTCGTTTCTTGGTTCAAGCATGGTGCCTTCTAAAGTGACACGCGGTATTGTGCAGATTGAGCCCGTTTTGTGATCGTCGTCTTCTGTTTCTTAGTTGCGTCTTCTGTTTTTCTTCGTTTGCGTCTTCTGTTTTTCGTCGTTTGCCCTTTTAATTTTTAGAACGATCCCGGACGAGCCCCCAAAATTGTGGGATTTGTTCCAAAATAAAATTTCGCTTTTTAAGTTAATTGCATTTCTTTATATATTTTTTCTCCTTGACGTCTTCAGTTTTCCAACACTCATCTGTCATTCACGCTTGTCTTCTTTTTTCTCGCTCACACACTTTACATTTCATTCCAAGCATCACACTAACGTTCCATTCCCACAAGAATATAATAGCACTGGCAATGACTATTATGAATTCTAAAGAAAGATAAATTACTGTTTGCCGAGCTTATTTCCGTCCCATGATATGATAGATATGCTATCGTCATATCCAGCATTTGCTCGTAGTTTCGCTCGCGTGAAAGAGTTATATATTTTCCCGGGATAGAAAGTAGCATATGTCCTTCCCAGGGTCTCAAACTATCTCTTTATCAAAATTTCATCGATATCCGTTGGGTTAGTTTATCGAGTTCAGACAGGTAGACATATTCGGCGGAGGACTTTGTTAAAAATATTATTTTTAGAATTTTTAAGAAAAACAATTGCCTCATTCATGACTGTTGCGTAAGTTTACCCTTTTATGCAGCGAACGCAACAGATGCTCTCAAAAATAATAAATTTTCCTCGTCTTGCAACATTCATTTTTCATTGATGGTCCACTTCTATTACTCATATCGTGATTTTATATAGCCTATAGCTTTCCTTAATAAATGGGCTAACCAACCCTAAAATAATTTTCTAATTTGAACTAGTAGTTCTTGAGATTAATATGTTCAAACAAAAAAAACTCTTCAGCTGTATATAATAGTATAGATGACTTCCAACTGTCGGACATACTGGTGCATTTATTGTCCTAAATAAAATATACCTCTATGTAGTTACATAACAGCATTTGTGTAGAAACAGTACGCGTTGGGAACAAAAGACAGAGGTTTCAATTCCACGTTTAATGATTACAAAAATATTTGCTTTGGGTGTTCTGGCACAGAAAGTCTGTTCAGTCTTGTTGTTACTGATTTTCTCGACAGTTTGCTTGTTTGCCATGATAAAATGAACCTTAATTACTGTTGTCTCCATATCATTAATATTTTTGAACATTTTTATTGTTTTCAGTCTTATAAAAGCAATGTCGTGTGTGATTTACGTTCCAGTATTTTAATTTTGGATACGCATTATTTTAATAATTAATAAATGGTTTTGTCTACAAATAATACGATTTGTCTGCTCCTTTAAGTAAAAATTAACTACAAATTACCAAGTCATGATAACATAATGTCCACCTTGCAGGTAGACAGACGACTTGATAAAGATTGCAGGAACACACTGGTTGCAGGCCACTTTCGACAGGTCCGTCTGGAAATATTTGGGGGAGGCCTATTTTCAGCAGTGAACTTTATGTAGCTAATGATGTAGATGATAAAATGTTATATTTATTTCAATTCCACTAGAAATATATATTTCTTAATGTTACATTATATTTAATTCCAAAATAAAAATAAGATCTTTATTATTATATCAACCTAGCTTATTAAAACCGCATAAGACTGCAACTTATCTATGCGTCTCTCTCCTCAGTCTCAGATTCCTTATTGTTGAGGATAGTAACTTAATTATTTTGATGATGGTCTTCGTCCTGATGAAGTGTTCCATTAATGGGGACTTTCAGCACATTGGCAAACTGGTCTATCCATATTTTGGTGCTTCCTCTTCGTGGTCTTTTCCTGATCATAAGCAGCCTTTCCAGGTAGTCTGATTCCTGAATCAATGTGACTAAACTTTACGAAATCTATAAAGCTAATATAAACTGATATAACTAATATTAAATGTTATTTTAAGTAAATGTCAGTGAAGGACCTTTCATATGGTGTTAAAGGCTTTGAAGTGTGAGGCATCGGTGCAGTTAAGCGATGTTTTCCGAAAGGCAAGTCGGATTACACAAGCCTTGCACTCGACGTGAGGAAATAAGGTTCGCAAGACATTCAATAGGAGTACGGAGTTTGAAGTAAAATATTATGCGAACTTGTCTTTGATTATGGTGATGGTTTTGGGTAAATTTTACTTTGCAGTTTCAATAGTAAATAACAATTCACATCTATGGTCGGTGGAAAGCAATTTGTTAATTCCTGTTTAGTTTAATGACCTGCCGTCTATGTATTATCCTCACAAATATTTAACATGGGACAAATCGTGATAGCAAAACCCACATCGTGTTACCATCGTGTCATCGTGAAAATGAAACCTACTGTCAAACCTAAACGCTGTCATTAGGAAGTAAATTTAACAAAAGTAAAGACTGTTGGTTATACAAGTACATAATCTTATAAGCCCAGTATTATTATGTACTCTCGGATTGTTGGATGAATGAACGGATATACTAATGACAAAATAAATACTAAAAGGCCTGAAAGTCAAACGTGCCATCACGAAGCCTTATCAAATATGCACGCAAAAAACGACCTTGCCCACATAATTTATAATTCAAAACAAAAAATTAAGAAACGCAAAGAAGGTCCCGCGTTAAATTAGCATGAGAACGATTAAATCAACATTCTTATACAAGACGCCGGAAAATTATTAACGAAAGACTTTGGATATTTCGTGGCTTTCAAATACTTTTGAAGTTTCGAAAGTTGGTATCAAGTAAAATTTTAGCATCCGCGTTTACTTTGCATTCGTATCTTCGATGACGCTTCTTTAAGTACTAGGAAAACATGAAGTACTAGCAGATACATCTATTTTGTAGGTGTTTCGATACTGTATGAATCGAGACTAGTATGGTAGTCGAAAGAACTACTTTTAATAGAAGAGGGCATGTCGAATAATTCTGTATCTTCCTTAAATTCACACTTTAACACTTCTAATAGTCATCCCATGTCGCCGTCTTAGTCTGAATGTAGTGTACATTATGGGCAGTAATTCAGTATTGCACCTCAAATCCAGCAACAATTTCTGTCTTTTCTTTTTCCATACGCTTTGGTTCATACCTAATCTGCCAGATACCACATATGTACATGGATGGCGGTGCTTGCTTTATATTTTGCCAGATAGGCAACAATTTACGTGAGTTTTTCAGTACAAGTCGTTTAAGATCGGATCCCTCAGAAGGGTAGATGTCAGATAGGAGGCCAAAATTAAGTGAAATTATTTATTGTATTCCTATATTGCAATTGTATTGCAGTGGTTTAAGCCCAAGTGGAAAGAAGACTACTATATTTTATATCACTTTTGTTAACGTCTCTATACTTGTAGAATGTTTATGCAATTTACTCCTCTCCAATATATTTTTTATTTATAGCCATTTAAAATTTATTGGAGTTTCGCTTAACATAATAATGAAACCTTTCGAAGTCCATTCAGCCGTTTATACGCGACGCGGGAACGAATTAACACACTACTGTTTTATTAAACCTTTCATACAATAAAATGAGGGTATACCGAGACGAATAATCCGCTTGCCTGATGACGTCACAACCGCCCATAAACAGTAATAATACCAACCAGACATATGAATACAAAGCACTGCTAGAACAAGCTCGTCAATCATAATTGAAATAAATTATCTATTTCTACTTTAAAATGTTAATCTTGGGTAAACAATATGATACAATTAACAAGACAATCCACATCTATAACTAGAGGTGCATTACAGTTTGCACACGAGCTTCTGAATATATACCTAAATGTAGATATGTTTTTTTTTCAAAGCCGACAAAAAAACAATGGTTGCACTGAATTATCAAGAAAAGTATAGGAATCAAGGTGGAGGTCATTAAGATATCCAGAAATCTTACCACACGAACCCTCGCAATTTGTTATTAAGCTATGGTTTTATGTAGGTTTTTGTTAGGCTTAAAGCCAAGTCATCATACTACAAAATTTATATCTACCACTTTAAGCAAAGAAATATTCAGAAATGCTTCCCTTAAAGGGCTGAACCGTTATACAGACATCTATTTTATTTATAGTTATAAATCGTATTCAAAGTAAATTAGTGTACAATACTAAACGACTAATTAAAACTTGGCTAGAAATAGATTACTGTGTATCGCAATTTCTTACTGGCCATGGTAATTTTAAGGGTAAACTGTTCTCATTTAGGCTGGTTGATTCTCCTGCGTGCCCATGCTCTACACCTGGTTACGAGGTTGAACAATCTGCTCATCACGTACTTTGGGAGTGTGGTCTCTGGCATGAAGAGCGCAACATCATGTTAAATAGTATGCAAATAACATCTGGGGTTGTATACTACATGGACCTTGTTGAGACTAGACGGAATTTCCGTGCTTTCCGGCGTTTTTGCCATGCCTATTGTAATCAAATCTAACAGCTCATGTGATAGGACCCTTTCATTTAATTTTATCCGTGGTGCTTTATAACTAGCTTATCTAGTTGTAAACGTCCCTTTCCTTGAGGTTAAATCGCCTCCTTACATCATAATTTTGTCACCCGCATTGCTCTGGAGGGAAGTGGACAATTAATATTTCCAACTCCTCCCTATTTTTCTATTTGATTAATTTCGTTGCGGGATAATGACATATTAGTTTTCCCTGAGACTCGCCGAGCTTCACTGCTCGGTGTCACAAAATGCGTGCCACTGCTGATCCTGGCTTACAGGAGTTGTAGTGGTGGGTGTGAGGGCGGGAAAGTAAATTAGTGTACAATACTAAACGACTAAACGTCGACATCGCTATTACAAAGGATTATAAAGGTAATTTAATAACAATAAGGCTGGGGTTATACACGGTGGAAAATAATTGCTCTCTCAATCTTCGGGTAATATTAAAAGCCATTAATGCAGCGAGCCTGAATAATTTCGATACGGGCGCCATGAACTCTTGTTAAGACAAATTGCCCGCTCTGCGCAGCCATAATTAAAAAGGTTAAGGTTATGTGCAAACGTTGCTGTACTCTGTAATTGGAATATGATTCGTTCAAAATATCTTCGGTATAACCCTTTAGATATTACTTTATATGTAGTAAAAAATGTACACACATTACACTTTAAGTAAGGATAGGCATACATTTTTGATTAACGGCGGCGTAGTTGGATCACGTGCACAGTAGGACATCGCTCTGAGATTTGAATCCCAGGCCAGGCTGTGATATTGGGTTTTAATACTCATATTTACTATCGGCACCGCGTTTGGAATTAGTGTCCGATATGGCTATATGCTCGCAATTTATCACATCATGGGACAAAACAGATAGATGGGAAGTGGTTGTTGGTTGCGTCTTTGCATACCCTTTTGGGGATAAATGCGTGATGTGTTGTGTATTTTTACGAACCTTTTTCAGACTTATGCATTAACAATATTTTATTTATAGAAGTACGCTTTGGCTAGTAAAAACTTTGGTTTAGTACGAAGGCTGTGAGACCGGTGTCGTTCTAGTTTCAATTTCAATATTGTTTCTTCAATGATTTAGGGTGACCTAGGATTGAAAGTTATACTCGATATAATAGCAGACTCGATAAATAATATATTCTTTTCCAATTGTTTTATGACGTCTCTTCGTTTGCTTTGCGTAACGTTTTAATTTTTACGTAAAATTCAGAGGCCCGACAAATTTTGCAATTATTCCTCCCAATTAATATAAAATATTTTACCTGGGCCTTCGCCTGACATAAATATTTTCCGATAAAAAAGTAGCCTATAGCACTCAGAAGTAATATAGCTTCTCATAGTGAAAAATATATCAAAATTGGCTTAGTAGTTCCTGAGATTAACGCGTTCAAACAAACACTTCAGCTTTTTATATTAGTAAAGACTGTATTTAGCTAAAGATATTACACCAAAGTTTCATTTCCCCCTTTATTAATCAAGTGAATCTGACGCGGATGTCAAAACAGAAACATAGATATCTACAGAAAAGGGTAACGGGTCGTCATTAGAAAGTCAGTTCGTAACAGGAAAAAGAAAGGGTGGATAAAAGTAATTTCCTATTCATTGGGACGTCTGCTTGAATAACTAGGGGTGTACCATATCTGTTGTACTAGAAACGTTATACGTTATTTGTCTTATATTTATAACTTTTATAAATTTGTACGTCATATAAATTATAAAACAGAAGAAATCATCTAATCTGATGAAAAATATGCAAGTTACAAGCCATTGAAATCAGGTAGTAGGGGTTAGTGTCAAAAAACAAAAAAGGGACGAAATACTTACAGGTGACGTTATCGGGAATTACGACGCGTGCGAAAGAAAGAGATGGAGCGATATCCCCACTTCGCGCCTACTCCTGCACGTAGCAATGTTTGAATTACTGCCTCATTTCTTATTGAATTTTAATTCCGTTTTCACAGCAGGACTTCCATGTACTAATTGCTGTCACATTTATTATAAAATGCACAAAATCAAAAATAGTCAAATACCCTATTTTATACTGAGAAAATGCAGTTTTTTTTTAAGAAGACGTGACGAAATGTCGCATGATGCCAAGCGACATGATTACTCGTAAACAGTAACGAGAAATTTTAATTAAAAAGCGTAGGAATATATTGAGATATACAGAGATATAAGATGTTACACCTCATGTCCTTCAAATCCTGACACGAAATAAATTGCAAAAAAACTTCGACCGATAAAAAATTGGGTCAGCTAAGTGATCTTCAACGGTTATGGAAGTCCACAATGCCAGATGAATCAAGGGTGTGCTGCGGACTTTATTGGAATTGAATGGCTTAGAGAAGGGACGTATTTGAGTTCAACAATTTTAACACACAAAGCGCAGTAGCAATTATGAAATAACATTGTTTGTTAATTGTGTAGCTGTCAAATAAACCTTATTTATTTATAATAAAACAAACACACGCCTTTATCCATAAAGAAGTAGGCCAGGCATCAATTTTTTGCCATATATTTTCTGTCGCATGGGCCATGGAGCGACAAATACTAGATTATTTTTTATAACCCATCACTGCTTATTATTACAAATCCGTTCACAATAGCGTAGTCCTACAACTCTTAATGTGTTTCAGATAATGTTGATTTAGAGAAACTTTTAGTCTAAAAATGTGTTCTTTCTGGGTAATAGCTACCCCAATTTCTTATCATTAGTAGAATTTCGACCATCAAGAGTTCCTCGTAGGATTTTTCCGTGCCAAAGCAAAATAGTCCCTAAATAACAATCAACCTGTTTGTAACCAAATCTGACATCTGTGTTCATCTAATTTATCATAAAACAATGATCAGTACATACAGATCGCGAGCTGAACATATTTCCCTACGAACTGGCGGTGTGCCAATTTATATTGATTTTGCCAAGGGGTCGACTCCGGGCTTCGAGGGGTGACAGCTTGCTCTCCTTTGCGTATTGCTCTCATTTCATGCTAGCAAGAAACTGCATTCGCGCCTAATTCGGTTTTTGATAGATGCTGTTCAGTGTGGAATGTTTATCGACACTTCTACATTAAATACATAAGGATGAATGATTTCGAAGTTCCTTGGCTAAGTTCAGATAATCCTTATACATTATGAAACAATGTCCCCGTCTCGCTGTCTAAACGCGATAAACTTAACAATTACCTAACTTATTTCGATGTTATTTCGTGTATAGTTTGGGACCCTGGGAAGGACATAGGCTACTTTATATCTATAAAAAGTAGTAGAGTGACTTTTATCCCGGAAAAACTGATTCACGCTGGCGAAACCGCGAACAAAAGCAAATAATTTATAAAGTCCAATATATTCTTATAAGAAATTACCATAGTTTTCTAATTTTATTTTAAATACTGACAAGTAACATTACAATAATGAAGCAAAGATTTTTTAACGTTTTGGAATTCGCGTGGAGAAATTACATTCATTATCATCATTATCATTGTTGTAGTTCACTGCTGGACATAGGCCTCTCAAGGTACGCCACAGAGCCAGGTCTGCTACTTTATGCATCCAGTCTCTGCTGGCTCTCTTGTGTAAGTCGCCCGCCATCTAGCCAGAGGATGTCCCACGCTACGTTTGCCAAGAGGCGGTCTCCACTCCAGAAAACGTTTACTCCAGCGGTTATCTGTTCTGCGACATAATTCGCACCCTTAGAACTAAGACAACCTAACGCAAAAATACGATTTGTGGGAAACGAAAACAGATTTGAATTTAATTATTTTTAATCTTAACAGTATTATAATGATATATCAGTAATTTTAGAAACAGTATTTTTATACATAATTTGCATGCATTCTTCACCCATAATTATAATGGCATTTCATCATCATCATCACGCACATAAAGTCCAAAGCTAAAACATGGCTCTCCCAAAGATTTCTAGACAGACCTGTCGAAAGCGGCGAAACTATCTTAATATAATAATTTTACTATTGCTATGTATCAGGGTACATAGTGTTGGGGATCAGTAAAAAAAGTATATAGAAGGCAGTAAGAATAGTAGTCGAAAGTAAGAATATCTGTTTCTATTTTATAATTTTGTTTTTCTCGTCATTGGGTTATAAGCATGCTTTGGATTGCCATTTTTTAACAAAATCAGAATATATTTTTAGTTAGTTCACTTTAATTCTAAGGATGCGATGTGTGATAAATTTCAGAGAAGATAAATAATTAAGGGACTTACCAATAACAATTTTAATCTTTAATTAACCAGTTGTGTCAATCCGATTCGCAAATTATTTCACTGACAAACAATAATTACCTTTAATTATGGAGACTTAAACGGTCACGTAATTTTCGTTCCATTTTCCAAATTATACGCAAGGAACAAAATATATGACTTAACTAGTCTTCTGGCATGTCATTGCAAATTAGGTCTTTTGAGAATTGCTATCCGAACCAATCAAACTCCTAAAAATCACAGTTAAATTAACTACTTTTTTCTGTTCACTACTATCGGCTGCCTGAGTCTATAGAAGCAAGCAGACACTGTTAGTTGCAGTCTGCTAACCAATTCTGGCTGACTGATGGTAGGCTGGGTAGGTACCGCCGTAGGTAATGACTATTTCTGCCGCCTAGCAGTGAGTAGTCACTGTTGTGTTCCGGTTTGAAGGACATTATAGCCAGTGTAACTACTGGACATAATGAGACTTAACATCTCATGTCTCAGGATGGCGAGCGCAGTAGAATACTAAACAATACTTTGTAACTCAAGGTGTTGGATGGTGTTTCTACTGTTTATGGGCGGTCGTATTGCTTACCATCAGACGAACGGCAAGCTCGTCTCGTCATTCAAAACAATAAAAAAACATGTTTATATTAAAACAAAGATCATTTTATTGTAAATGCAATGGTATAATCACAAATGAAACCATGACAATCAAAATGGCGATGAACATTAACAAACGACCATAAACCCTCGTGAAATAACTAAAACATAACAAAAGCTAAATAAACTACGGTCCGAACTAATTGTTAGTGCGGCAAGGCTCATTCACACCGTCGTTATTATAATTAAGAGATATTAGACAATAGTAATTTAAAGAGGTAAAGTTTATGTTTGTGTGTAATCTCTGGAACGAGTCGATTATAAAGATTGCTGACTACTTAATATTTAATAAGATTAATTCGCCTGTGTTATGTAGTGAACTACGGCTTAGAGTGGCTTGGAATTCTGTTTTTGAAAATATTATGATTTATGTTTTAAATGAGTCTGTGTTCCTTCAAGATTATTGCATATCAAATTTTATCAAAATCGGTTCGTTAATATAGCCGTTAAAACTGACAAACAGATAGACATACTTTGGACAAAAACTCTAAGCCCTTGCACTATTGTTGGATGTCCTGGCCCAGTTAAAGCGAATATTTATTTACAATAATTACCTTCGCTACTTATTAAATTCAATAATATCATGAAGGTCGCTACTCGTAAAACATAATTTTAAGTACATTTATTCTTATTAAATAAAGTTTAGTCAGCCATATTATTTGCATTTTATGAAGAAATTAATTAGAAAAATGTAATAGTAAATTTTCTGATCTTACAGAAAATACATTCATATAGTATCAAAATCATTGCATGTTTGTACTCAGGTAAAATAAGTCACTGATTGGTATACCTACACGTATAATTATGAAGAGAATTTTCAATATTAATACATAGTTTTACATATTAAAGTTACTATCGAACGCTAACAAGATAAACAACGTAAGACACAACATTCGCGGTAAATCACATTTCACCTGTTAAGTTATTGGTATGCGGTACTTGGGTAGGCAGATAACATCAAAAGGATTGGGACATTCCGACGACCTTTGGGGCCTGGACATTACACGGGTCACTTGCAAACCGACGCGAAGCGAATACGATATTTCTTTTTTATTTGTATTCATTAATAATATTTATCGATTGCTGATGTTTGTGTGTCATAGAAAATAACATCAAGATAGTCATATTTTTATTTATAACTAGCTTTTGCTCGCGGCTTCGCCCGCGTGAAGGAGTTTGATAAAGGTCGCGCTATATATTTTTCCGGGATAGAAAGTAGCCTATAACCTTCCCATAAAAATTCCTTCACTAGATTTTGGGAAATTCGATAACATACAAACAGGAAAGGGGACTATGTATATATGGACTTCACTACATAGTATAAAACAAAGTCGCTTTCTTTGTCCCTATGTGTGCTTAAATCTTTAAAACTATGCGACGGATTTTGATGCGGTTTTTTTTTAATAGATAAAGTGATTCAAGACGATGTTTTATATGTATAATAATAAAATCCATTAAATAGTCAGCATTGCACCCGTGCGAAGCCGGGGCGGGTCGCTAGTTGATTTATAATAATATGTATAGATATTTATACCTGAAGATCCGTTCGTGCATAGTATGAAAATTCTATTTCACTTTCGATTTTTTTTTTAATGATTCAAATGTTCAAACTAGGTAGCGTGTTTAAACAAAAAACAAATAATTTTTTTCTCCTTTCCAATATAACAGTATCGATTTAAATATTGGTAATTGTAAAGGCACGTTATTATTCAGTGGTTAAGTAGTTGAGCCTCCCATATACGCTATACCTTCTATTTAGTACAATATAAAATAAATTACTGTTCTCTACATTATTAAAACAATATTGGCACAGTTTTATTGCTGAGAACTTAAGTTTGCCAGAAATCTTAGGAAGTGGATCTTTAAAACTAGATATTGAGTTTGCACCGTGTCTTATCTTCCATCTCTGTCGGAGACTGGAAAATCTTTACAAGCACTTGGGAGTTATCTTGATTGAGGATTTATTGTCAGCGAATTTGTGTCTGTTATTTGGTGCTGGAATTAAAAAGTAAACATAGAGACGGACGGTGCCAATTATAATATAATAGCGATTATTCGTTGATCAAAACTGGTGACATCCTTATGTGTCGTGTTCTACGGTCAGTATTTATAATTCTGGTCATTGTTTTGAGATCAAACGTCTCTCATTGTTTTTTATTATAAAGAACATTTCCTGGTTAAAAATGCTACTATGTTCGGGATAGAAAACATGACAACCTTCCTATATGCAAGTTTTAGTCAAACCCTTTAACATATATCAATATAAGCAAGATCGCAAATGTTTGACATTGAATAAAACTACATCGAATTTTATCGCCATTTTTGGTGTTTAACGTTTCGATTACACCAACGTTCGTGGTCAGTAAAACAACAACTAACTTTCCCATTAAGATTACGCTGCGGTGTAAACACGGCCGGTTTGTAGCATAAAAGTATCCCGCGGCCCTCGATTACGGAACACCGTGATGACATCATTACCGCGCCCAAACACCGGACCATTTACTTTTGTGTACGCGAAGATTACAAATTCGGCTTTTGTGTGAGCGGCGGCCGCAACGACCCCGGTTGATTTAACACAATATACCTAATTATGAAATTGTAGGATGTCATTTCATAGTTTTGTTTCGTAATAATAATCATAGTCTGACAGTTTAATAGGACATTACTAGATACGAGCACAGCAAAGTGACCCCCAGCGCCCGATGGTAAGTGGAGTGCGGTCCAATAGAATGTCGACTGACGAGAGATGATTACCCCTCGGCAGTCGACACAATTATGCCGGCCTGTTGGAACCGGATATACACTGGCTGATCCCGTAATGCTTCACTTATGTGGACCACTATGGCGGGTTTTAACATCTTGTGTACGGTGATCGCTATCCGGGCGGATATAAAATATATCCTACCAGTGAGTGAATCCACCACAACAATAAAAATACTGCAGAGCATCAATTCAGATAAGAATTGGTATTTCCTTATTTGAGCATTGTTAGTTTGTTTTTGTCAGTCCGGTTTTCATTAATTATTTGGTATATTATTATTTAACTTTTTTGACTGCCTCGGTGGAGTAGTTCAAGTTGCCTACCCCTTCCGACAGAAAAGACGTGAGTGTGTGCGTGGTTTGATATGCTTCCTCATAACTATTACATACCTACCGTCAAAAATACACAAAAACAATACAAAAACTAACTCATTATTAAACACACAATATTCATTGAAATCAAACAATTATCAAAACATTGTAAGTCCAAATGGAAAAGTGTAAAAAGAATTAATATCACCATTAAAACAGGAGATGATATTATGGTGCCGTTGAATGGGTTTTTTTACGCTCCACGAGCAATTGACTTGGTTGGTTTGTCGCGTACCAGTTACTCGCGCGAGTGATATATTCAATAGAATATTAATATAGCGATAGTTAATTCTGAGTTGTAGTATCAGAATTTGCGCAACGCGCAGTATATATACCACTTCCAAATAGGAATCATCGGAGTCCGTAGCCGGTCAGGCACAACATCTTGACTAGAGATCTTCCCTTCCATGAAGAAACGCAATAATCTTCTGTTCCATTGGCGCCAAACTAACTACCGCTCCAAACAAATATTAACTTCATATATCTTAAGTCACAATATGTGACGGATTTAGACAGTCGAATTTTGTTTATTTAACAGCAGCGACTTAGCTGAGAACTAGCTCTGAAATTACAGCTTAAGCTTTGTTTGTTTGATTGTCGTTTCTGCGCATGGGTTGATACAAAGAGCCTCGATCAACAACTTCGCTCTCAATTGGCCGTTGCGTCGGAGGCCAGATGCAGAAGGCAGTATTGCTGGACACGGCGCGCATTTTGAGGCGATTCCTCACTTTGAATCCTTAACCGCCGGTGGCTTAGGTCTTGAGCTTCGTCATTGGAGGGTCATTATTTTTTTTATATATTTTTAAATGAATGTTTTTTTTTGAGAATATATATGTAAAATTTTTTAAAAAATACTTTAAAATAAAGAGAATAAAAACTAATCTTGAAGTATTTTGCTTTGTGTTAAACTGACTTATATCGTCAACAGCGTGTTATATGTTAACCGTGGAAAAAAATTATATCTTCGGGTTCCTTTTTGAAAAGTTCTACCCTTTACCACTGTGACCTACGTTTTAGAAAATTTAGTATTACTCCAAAGCTATGATTATACATTTATAAACCAAAAGGCAACGAACCGTCACCAACTACTACTTATTAAATAAATTTACATTATAGCGAGTTCATCTTTGATGTTACTTAAATTAATTTATTTAACTAAACACACTTCGGCAGCATAATTTTATTTATTCAGAATACATTTGCAATTTATAATGTGTTTATATTTTACTTTAGTAAATGTTAGCAATTTTTTCGATTTCAATAATGCATCGTTAGACTTCAATGTATTTTAAGCCTAACGGCTTTCTCTGAACATTTAAATTTAGCCGCTTTTACGTAATAACTATGCATGATTCATAGTAATTAATGTAATAAAACGGCGATAGCCCAGTTGGTTGTGGATCGGACTGCCGAGACGCCGAATTTCTGTTACAAAACCCAAGGGCACACTTATCAGATTTTTCTAAAATGTCTGTATTCTTTGTGAATTATCGCTTGCTTTAACGGTGAAGGAAATCATCGTCAACCTACCTTAGAAGTTTTCTATATGAATTTTGAAGGTATGTGCAGTCTACCAATCCAAGGTCTAATCCCTCTCAGTAGTAGAGGAGGCCATATAATGTAACAACATTGCCAGTTGATTCAATATATCAGGGTAAAAAATGTATTTCTGTAACTACCCTAAACCAAAGTTGCCAGTGAAATTTTCTAAAACCAAGCACTAAAATAGAATTTGTGCCGGATATGGCATTAGGATCGCCCTTTATCACATCATAGGACAGAGCAAACTGAGCTATTCATTGCTCTGGTTGTGCTGGCGCCAGCAAAGACATCTAAACATGCTAAACATGGTATTTATGTCATAGACCTAAAGTTCAAAATGTCCAAAGTTAAAAAGCAAAGAGAATATAAAATCCAGTTACACACAAGTTACAATCGTTGTAAACAAGTTAGTTCATTCGGCGACATTCACAGGTACTCTAAAACTAATTAGAATTATAGTAATTGTTATTAAAATAAAACATATTATAATGCGCTTTGTAGTCTAGACCGAACTAATTATCGTCCATTATGGGAACTTAGTCCAGACAAAGGACAATTTCGAACTTTATGCACTTTAAGAGAAATATAAACAGTCATTCATTTCTTGTTAGTGACTGGCGTACTTTTATATTTAACTGGCTGACCCGACAGACTTTGTCCTGTCTTGATGAACATTAAATTGGAATTGGTATAAATCATTTTAAAAATATATTATTCAAAACATTGTGTTTATTTTTGTAATGCTCTATGATACACGAATTTTATTAATCGCTGACAGTTATGTCAACCAACTGACAGCTATGTAAAATTAATATCGTTAGGCGTTAATTCTTTTTGTGTAACAAAGAATTTATTTAATTACGTCTAGTTAGTGATAGTTTCGCAAAAATAATAATAATCATGGATATTTCTGCCTTTAAAATTTCGTCATATTAAATTTTAAAGGCCGAAATATCCATGATTATTAATTATTTTTACGTTTTTTCTTCAACTGCGAGAACTAATCACTAACTAGACGTGAATTTAAATTCTTTACTTGCCAATACTTGTTTAGTTACCCAGATTAAAGCCGAAACAAAATGTATGAAAATGGACCTTGAGGTATCGCCTTAAGTTTTCTTAACCGCTCAAATTCCTTAATTTTTTTCTTTCATAAGAACCTTCTCCTGACAATAACACAAAAAGAATTAGCGAAATTGTTTCACCCGTTCACGCGTGATGCAATGACCAAGGGAAATAGGGATTCATTTTTATATATATAGAAGATAGATTTACAAATTTACAACTGAATGGACAGTCTCGAATGATGCGATTTGCATTGAAATATCACTACTAATAGCTTCAGGAGAAAGCGTCTTATCATAAAGGATACAATGCTCAGTAGTAAATGCTACTCATCAAGTTACACAAAAAATTGTTAAGGGAGCGGCAAAACCTCGATGAGTGACAGCGACGAAAAAGAAGCTATATGACAATCTCTTTGTATAGCGAATGTATTTATTTATTTATTGTTCCGGATTACCAGAACATGACGCACAGTAACAATACAAGCGAAAAAAAAAACAAAAATACGCATACAACATTAGCTAAAATCTATGCTCTTCAAGTAGGCAACCACAGCTTACGTGTATTAGCTTACACCACTAAATAGTTTACAACAAATTTTATAGTAAAACGTTTCGTAACTGACCACTGGGTTTATATTGTTTTGTTTTTAGATGAACACTGATAGTTATTGTTTAGATAACATTATCACTCACTGATTACACTATGGTTATTAATATTTGTTAACTTTTGAGCACACTGTTTACATTTATAATTTTCAAACAAAAATTATTTTAGAGAGATGCTGTTGATAACTTAGTGGCGCCATCTTAGTGTTCTATTAATAGAATAATATGTAATATTAATAGATTAACTTTCTCTTAATATTAGACTAAACTTTTTTTTTTAAAGTCCGTTACTGAACACAGGCCTCCTTTAAAAATTTCCAGACTAACCTGTTACCAGCGGGCTGTTTTCACCAAGTTCCTGCTACCTTGACGAGGTATGTCCACCTACTAAATTCTCCCATCTACTCGCTTATCCAAACGGTCCTCAGCATCCATTCACACCACGTTCTGTATATCTGAAGAAAACAAAGGTCACCCCGTGTCTTAACGTGATATTGATTGAAAAGCGAGAAAGCGCTGCGAACGATATTTGCTCCAACAAATTGCTTGGATATACGCTATAGTTTCCCGTCTATTTGAACGCTTCCATAATGTATTTGTTTAGTTTTATTGTACGATTAATTGTTCATCAGGGGACTGTAAATATTTGGCTGTATGTTTTTATTGACAAGGAAAAATATATAGTGTTTATTTTTTTAATTTTAATAAATGACGAGGAATTAGGTTGGACTGCTTATAAGCAACAGTGATTTCAAATAACAAAATACTGCTTAATGCCTGCCGAAATTATTTTTCTTTCGAGGGTAAAAACGCGTTGTCATTACCACCATTGGGGAGAAACAGGAACGTTTATGTAGGTTTCCTGGTCTTTCGGCTCAACGTCGACCCTTGTGAATACAGTATCATCCGAGAGCATTGGAGCATTGGACACACACTGACCATCCTCAGATATTAGTCGTTAAGTCTCACCTAGTTCAAGCGGCGATAGCCTAGTTGGTTGTGGAATGGACTGCCGAGACGAATGTCCGCAGATTCAAATCCCAAGGGCACACACCTCTGACATTTCTAAAAAAATATGTGTGTATTCTTTGTGAATTATCGCTTGCTTTAACGGTGAAGGAAAACATCGTGAGGAAACCTACATACCTGAGAAGTTCTCTATAAGAATTTCGAGGGTGTGTGAAGTCTACCAATCCGCGCTAGGCCAGCGTGGTGGACTAAGGCCTAATCCCTCTCAGTAGTAGAGAAGGCCCGTGCCCAACAGTGGGACAGTATATAATACAGGGCCGATGATGATGAAGTCTCATCTGAAGTAACTACATTGAAACTACATTCTATGTCTTCCGACTGAATCACTGCTAAGCGGAATACAGATGGTCGCGAGATATCGACCAGTGTTTGGATAAATAATGAACATAGCATATGAACATAGCTCTACGAAATGGTTTCCAGTGACATTGGATAGCCATTTACGATCGATACGAGCTGGACTGAACATGTTTTATTGGCTTACAAATCAAACAAATGACTGCAGTTACAAATAACATTTCTGATGAATTGATAGCTCTTCATATATATTTGCTGTGTAACATAACTTACATAGCGTTTGAATACAGTTAATCGATATTCGAACTAATAAACAAGTGTTTAAGAGATAAATTTCCTAAGCTTTTCGTGGTAAATAAATTGGTGAGAGCTGGTAGGTCTAATGATATGTGGTCACATCGTTACCAGGCAGCCTATCAACTCTCTCTGAAGATTCCCATCCCAAGAGAATTGTGTTTAAACTGATACAGTGTTACCTGACTTAGGAATTGTACCCAAGACCTCAAAGTCTCCAGTCTACTCTGCTGCTGGAATAAAGAGGCATAACTCATAACAAGAATAATTTTAAAACATTATAAAAAAATCGGCTACACTCACAAAATTCCTCAGGCGTTATTAAAAAATGTTGATTAGATAATCAAGGTGACCAACTAGATCCTTTGCTGACCTGCTTTAAAAATCTTCACCAAACTTATTAAAAGATAAAGCGAACGAGAAATCTCCTAACACAATGATTTTTTTATTAAGAGTCTCGCAGATTTCTCTGATTAAATCATTTGAGGCTGCGGGCAACGAGCATAATCCAGTTCGAAGGACCATTAATTTTTAATCATTGTCTTAAGTGCTAACGAAGTCGTTTTCGAAATGCGTTTTCTGATTCCTAATTCGAGAGACGGGTTTTTGTTTCATTTATTTTCTTTCTAGAAATTATATGAGTCGGTATTATATAGTATGAATTTTTTTTTACATAGTATTCAATATATTTACGAATTTGTGATACAACAAATAAATGTGAATATAACTTCAATAAAAAACTTGAAACAAACTATATGTTTTCGTGTAAATTTTTCTTTGTAGTTGAGACAAATCTTAGTGTGGTTGACGCCATCCTTTATTAAAATTAAACTATTCTTTATCAATAAACTATCTAGTCGCTATTACTGCTATTTATAGCCGATTAATTTGACTGCCTCGGTGGCGTAGTTGTTATTGTGTATGGTACAAGTACTGCTGCGCTGAGGTCCTGGTTCGAATCCCGGATCGAGCCATAATAATGGTGACTGAGATTTTCCATCTTAAAAAAATACTCAGCTCGAAATCAGGAAATTAGAGGTGTGTGTTCCTCGGAAAGCACGTAAAGCCGTTGGTCCTGCACCTGATCTCTCTCCGGTCATGTCGGATTACCGTCTCACCGCACTATGAGAGTGAAGAAACAGAGAGTGCACCTGTGTATTGCACACACACTTGTGGACTTATAATATCTCCTGCAAACTTGGCTAACCTCATTTGAGATTAGCCACCTTGGCCGAAATTCGGTTAGGAAGGAATCATGTATAGCAAGGCAAAGTTCACACGGACAACCTCCCTTACCTTCAAATAAAAAAGGTGATAGAACACATCTAAAACTTTCATAGCAATATAAACATTTTCCGTTCTTTGCAAAAATATTTCTGTTAATTCATTACCTTAATAGTTAATTAACTTTTAAAGTAAGAAAAACAAAGGACAAGAAAAAATATGCCAAGGAATTGAAAACAATGCTTGTACTCGCAATTCTTTGTAAGCCACAGTTCAAAGTAAACAATGAGCTACTAATGGATGCTCCTTTCAGTATGCCGAAGGAAAAAAAAGGATAAATTGCAGGTATGAAATTGTTCTTGAATTATTCAACTGTTTTATTTTAGTATATTAAATATTCTTTACTGTTATAAGAAGTTACGGGTTACGGATAGCCTCTTCAGGTTATGTGGGAGTTCCTACGTTGGGTAACACTTTATATTGTATTTGGAACTTCATTTGAACCGGATTGGGTTCCGAAGTGATGGATGACATCGGGCAATTCAATATCAAAATCAAGAACAATCTTTTTTGCAATATGTGAAAAAGTATGTTGCCGCGATACCAAACTAAAGAGTGATAACCGCAAGAAGAATGTATGAGGTAGCGAAATCTGGTATGTTTTAAATGTGGTAAATTGTTTATATCGTATTAAGTAATGTGCAATACGTATGCTGTATATCAAGAGGGTCCCCGGAGTCCGATGGATGAGGGCGGCCCAGAACCACTCCCTATGGCACTCAATGGGGGAGGCCTATGTCCAGCAGTGCACGATTCCCGGCTGAAATGATGATGATGATATCAAGAAAACATTGCACACCTCTACAGCGAAAACCGACAAATTATGCCAGAACTTTTCTAATATTCCGTGGCAAAGTACTGTATAGATGTCCTGGAGATGTTAGAAATGTTTTACAATGGCCAGTAATTTCATTATTTCATTGCGTGCAATATCCTTTGAAGCTAAACAAAAAAGTGCTTGAAGACAGAAATAGACAGTCCTGTTAGCTCCCCAGACTTCGCAGTAAAAAGTTTAATATTTTCTAATTTGCAGAGAAACATTGCACGCGTTCAAAATAAATAACAGTAAAACAGACAACAGAGTTCTCTGTGAATAATGAATCAAAGGATCGCAGATGCAAGATCTTCGCAATAAAGAAACGCTGAAGATATAAACCACAAATAAAACATATAAATGCATGCATTTTGCTTAAGGGGTAGTCAAACACACTCTATTTCGCCTGTAGGAGAGTGAATGCAAATACCGGTCACAATTTCAGACTCCATCCAGATATCCAACTTTGAATAGTTCAAATTTGAAATAAGACCCGAGACGGCACGGCAATAGTACCACGTAGGGTATAAAGAATAAAATAATAATAATATATACATACAATCAAAATAATAAATGTGGTGTACTAATAGAAAATTGTGCAACTAAGTCTCTGAGAGGGCACGTTCCAAAAACACATGTCATCGACTCCTTTAGGCACCACGCAGACGCTGTAATTTTTTTTTAATAAACAATACTCATAAATTAGCGGCGATAACCTAGTTGGGTGTGGAACAGACTGCCGAAACGAATGTTCACGGGTTCAAAACCCAAGGGTACAAATCTATGACGTTTCTTAAATTATGTGTGTATTCATTGTCAATTATCGCTTGCTTTAAAGGTGAAGGAAAACATCGTGAGGAAACCAGCATATCTGAGAAATTCTTTATAGTAGTTTTGCAGGTGTGTGAAGTCTATCACTGAACACACACACACAAGGAACTGACTGCCAACGTTCAGTAATGGAGAGGCACCTGAAGAAGAAAAAGATGTCTATCAATCCGCTCTAGGCCAGCGTGGTGGACTAAGGCCTTATCCCTCTCAGTAAGACGAGGCCCGTGCCCAGCAGTGGGACAATATATAATACAGAGCTGATATTATTATTATTTAAACACTACTCTTGTACAATTTTAGTAACTGTCAGTTTCATGGTTGTAGTTTTTCTTAACATGTTCTAGTGACAATATTGCTATCTCAACTTGTGACGTCAACAACTTTCATTCGTAAGACGATTATTGTTACCAAACAGTTGTTTTGTTTTTAACCGATATCCGTTAAAGTTTTTAATTCGCAACGTGGGAGTTAAACAAAAGATATTTTCCAAACAATTGAATCCGAGCATGGCGTAGACATGTTACGATGTTTACCGCTTACCAACTCGCAATATCTGTTGTGCCACTATTCTTATCCTGGGTAAGGATGTTATCTTTTATCGATAGTTAAAATTTATCGATTTTTTTTGGGAGCTTATTAAACAACTACTTTTTAAATTGCGAAAAAATATATCCAGAGATCGGTGAGGATATAAATCTAATCACTAATCAATCTGTTTGAATTGACTACTGAAGAATTCATCGTCTTGCACCATTACTAGACTAGACCCGTAAACATAAATGTTAATATAACTTAGAGCTCTGCTATGCTAATTACTAAATAATCTGTTGCTTAAACATTCAGCATGACAAGCCGTTGCTAAACGCAGCATTAATAGAAGCTGACGCGATGCGACTTCAAATTAGTTGACTAACTTAAAAAATTAAAGAAAACTGTGAAATGAAATGATTTATTTGAATCCATAAAATGTTATACATTATTTAAATTCCGTCAATATTAACTCTACCACCAGTCCGGAAAGCAGTTCTCAAAGAAGAACGGGCAAGAAACTCTGGTGTTGCTCTTTTTAAAATCAGTTTAAGGTAAAGACTACAATACATGATACGGAGAGGAGAAAAAAATACAATTGGTTTTTTATTGTTGTTTAGAGCAGTTCATGAAATTGCTGACTGCATTCGGGTGCACTATATGATCACACTATTATTTGTCCAAACGAATGTTACATCCTGCTTCAATATCCTTTTGCAACTATAAAATCAAGAAATATCGATAACCTTACCGTGTGAAGACAATTTATCGACAACACGGCCACCACTAGCGTTGAATATGAGAAACCCCGTTCCAACCGAAGTTTTTAATTTTAGCTCCGCTTTTTATTACAATACGAAGCAATAAGTGGTTGCATTTTTCTTGTTTTGTTGGGTGGACGCAAAGGCGATGTGGCCATTCGTTAGTGTGTTGTTATTATAAAAATATCCTGGATTAGTTGGAACATGTTGCTTTTAAATAGAAATTAGAAACTTAAATCTTTTTGAGCAGATGAATGACGCAATGAATGGCCCTATATTCGCTTTTTACGCCCAAGGGAGTTATTTTTTATTGTATTATAGTCCTATGGTGCTATGGTGGTAGTATGTGCTATGGTGCGAAATAAACTAGTCCATATTTTTACTCATAATATAGAGGTAAAATTCGTCTGTAGGGGAAAATCTATGAAACTACATATCCAATTATAAGAGTTCTTTCATTAATGGGAAATAATAAATACCATAGTGCTGTAGCCTACTTTATATCCCGGGAAATACGTAATATGAAGGCAATACAATAGTTTAATATTCCTCAATATTATTTTGATTTAAATTAAACTACTGAACGGATTATAATGAAAATTCTAGTAAAAAGAAATCGATTCAAAATTACTGAGTTTTAAGGTACCAAAAAATATACTACGAATTAAATACCTCCTTTTATTCAAGTCGGTTAAAACTTAAAAACAATAACTCCATTATTAGAAGCCGGTCTACAGTCATTATGATAATCAGATTTAGCCCATTCAACAGTAACCGGTCCGAATTAAATACATACTCGAATACGGAGCGGTTAAAGTGATATTGTTCTGTTGCGGTGTTTACTAACACACCATGTGTCCTACGCCTGTTACTACACTCGGCTCAACGAGTATTGGCCCGTTTGAAAAATGCTAGCTTTTGGGGTGTATACGAGAGTTGGCTTTTACTGATCACTTTGGCTTTGTGGCGTTTGTTACAACATCGATCTTTATAGTTTGTGGAACGAAATTTGCTTTTTGCTATATCGCTTTTAGGGCGTTTTTTTCTTGATACAGTTTTATATCTATAACTGCTCGGCTCGTACAAGATTCTCTATGCGTAGTTATAAATGCAATGTATGTCTTCCAAAATATTAATTTGCAAATACTATTGTGATCCACTGTGGGATATTGCAGCCAGCGTAATTTTGGGGAATTATGAGACATTCTATGTTATAGGTTGACGAGAGGTCAAGGAACCATTTTAGTTGTTTTACTTTAATGAACATTGTGGCTAAAGTACCGGTCATTAGATATTTCATATTTAGGTCTTATGATTTAGCTTCTATTTATGGGAATTATTAACATAGTTTCTTTTTGAGTTATTCGTAAACTAACAATTAAAAGTATTTCGATTTTTTCAACTAGCTCTTTCTCGGGGTTTCTACCATGTACAACATTTTATCTGAAATTCACGTGACACTGTGTCCTTCTTCTTTGTATAAAATACCATAATGATCCATTTATAATTAATTATGACAGCTGTATATTGTTTATTCAAATCTTAAACAGCAAACTTAAAATTTATCCACAATTTTAAGCCTTAACTTCTCACAAAAAATCAAAACCATCACACTCGCGTTTATAGCATTTAAATAATGCCAATTCTCTACAAACCGACTGCAGTAATTTCAGTGGAAAATAGCGAATCGAACTAGCATGCAAAGTAGGCACATGTGACCGATACAGGGAGCTTTACCGACGAAGGAGGAGGGATGTAGCCAAAACATACAATAGGCTTGTTGTTTACGTGGAATTACGTAGATTAGAATAAAAAAATATATATAATATCAGCCCTATATTACTGTCCTTCTGGGCACGGGCCTACTCTACTACTGAGAGGGATTAAGCCTTAGTCCACCACACTGGCCTATTGCGGATTGGTAGACTTCACACATCCTCAAAATTCCTTTAGATAACTGCTTAGCTATGCAGGTTTCGGTGTTTTCGTTCGCCGATAAAGCAAGCGATAACTCACAAAGAATACACACATGGTTTTTGAAAAGTCAGATGTGTGCCCTTGTGATTTGCACCTGCAGACATTGGTCTGGCAGTCTGTTCCACACCCAACTACGCTATCACCGCTCTAAATTATAATAGACAAAAGAAATGTAGTATTAACTAAAAGCAACGAAGTATACACACAAATTCATGAGGAATTTAGTTGGAATATAAAGCTATAGTTGAAGAGATAGACATTTATCACCAAGATGAAATGGAGATGTCACACTTGGTATGCAGAACGATGACAGGTGAACTAGTCCAGTCACTTAACGGCATCCGGGGATCGGTAACAGAGAGTAAGACACACCAGCCCTCTGGACAGATAACATCACGAGGTATAGAACAAGCGGTGGATGAGAGTCGCGAAGACCGAATTGGAGCCTGTTAGAGAGGAAGCTTATATCTACCTAGCAGTGGATGGATACGGGTTGATTTGATCGGATGAATTTTATTGTATATCGTTGCCTTAACTGAAATTGTGCTAGTAAAATTTAAATAACATTTTAATGACATTTGAATAGATTTTTATCAGTAATCATTATGCGTTGTAACCGCAGATTTTAATATGTTCTAGATAGTAATGAGTAATTTTAAACTCAGTGATAACAATTTCATTTATTGTATTGTTTGTTATTACTTTTGTAAGGCTCGATATGGTCTCTTTGCCTAGAGCTCACATTGCATCTAAAGGTATAGAATGTAGTTCATTACTTCCAGATACTAGCATATTAGTTGAATAATTTTCAAAACGGGTTCATTACTTCCAGAGATTAACAGTAACAAACAAACAAATTCACAAACTTATCCTCTTTATAAATAATATTATACTATTATACTATAGGTAATAATGATTATAAAATATATGAATATACATAATAAGGTGTATACTAATGCATAGATAATAATCCGAGTAGACCTTAATGCTCGTGAAATATAACACGACCGAATACACGCTCTCAACTATGCTAACAAAGAGATAACAAAATGAGCACCTCCTACATCAGCTGCCTTATGTACTGCGGATAAAATTTCCCGATCATTACGAAACAAGCCCTATAGCCAATATTTTCCGTTCAAAGTTAAAGTTTACGACTTTGAACAAATTCTGAAACCTTATCGGCTACTCACTTTTTCCTGCGGCTCCTCCTGAGTGAAAAAGTATTTCTGGGATAAGTATTTTCTCGGGGTAAAATGTTGCCTATAGAACTCCGGAGTAATGTAGCTTTTTTATTCAGGCATGGCAAAGTGACCCCACTAACCCGATAGTATGTGGAGTGGGGTCCAATAGAATGTCGTCTGACGAGAGATGATTATCCCTCGGCAGTCGACACAATTATGCCGGCCTGTTGGAACCGGATATACACTGGCTGATCCCAGAACGCTACACACTTACCTGAGCCACTATGACGGGTTTTAACACCTTGTATACGGTGCTATCCGGGCGGATGTAAAATATATCCACCAGCAAATGTATTGGTAAAAATCGGTAGATTAGTTACTGAGATAAGGAGATTCAAACAAACAAACCTTTCAGCTTTATTAGTATAGATTACAGTGGTATAGAATTACACACAAGCGGACAGAACAACATTGGAAGTTAATAAAAACAACGGACAGGAGTTAAAACTTCGCAGACGACGTGCGCGATATTCTTGTTTTTATATACATTGGAGCGATTGAACGAGCTATGTGAGCCTGTGATGGTCTCTTGGTTACTATAGTCTTTATTGTTGCTAATGGTACCTTGACATTTCATTTTATCAACTTTATTCAACCGTATTTATGACGTTATCAAGCATTTTTCGGTTTTCAATTATTTTCTTCAAAATTAAGTATAAAAAAAATATAAAAATACATAATCGAAATAAAAGTAGAAAAATTAAGAAACGGTGTTTTTGTTTTCGGCACGTTTACATGTTGAAATGATATTTAAATTAAACTATTTTTACGAATTTTATCGCGGTTTCAATATTTTACTTTTCTCCCGACGTTTCGAAGACTTTGCAGCCTTCATAATCATGGGGGGACTGAGGTGTTGTTCATCCGCAAAGTCAGAGTTACAATATCTACCTACATTTTACAATTATACAACTTTTTAAAGTTTATTAGCTGTTGGTGGTCCGATCTACGTAGAATGAGCTCACAGTGTCTTGAAGTCTGGCAGCCGGTCTTTTGGGTTCCGATTTAATCAAATGTAGGACAATTCTTGCATTTTGCCATAATAATAAAATCGAACAGTTCAAATGATTTTGAAATTTTACTATTTTTCGTATTTTATAGATTCCGCCCCGTTACCACGAAGGTTGCAGCTTTCGAAACGTCGAGAGAAAATTAAAAGGACAATGCCCAAAACCAGGCTATCTTTGCGTCAGTCACGCGTCTTAACCAAATATCCACGAAAAATCATCATTTTAATTCTTACTTCATTTGTATTTATTTTAGTCATAAGCGAATGGGGGTTTAAAAGATATGAAAAAAAAGTTGTTTAATTGTTGCAAATGAAACACCAGATAATTTACTGCCAATATGGCGGATTGATACCAATTCATAACAAATTCCCTTTTTAAATGGAATAAAAAAGTAAATATTATGTAAAATAAATGTGACCGTACTTGCATCTATAATATATGTATTAAATATATTATTCATCTCAAATATATTGTTATAAAATAATATATTTTACTTAATTATTATGACCAAACTCCAAATACCTGGTAAAAAAAGAGAAAATATTAATTGGTCCAAAAACAAACAAATAGCGACTTGTACTTGCATTGACAGAAATTCAATAGTTAGCTAAAACATGTTTGAAGTTTATTTTTAATTAATGAATATATGGGTACAGATTTTTATTACACTGGCAACTGAAATTAATGACATTTTGACACTTCAGATTTGTTTGAATGTTAAATCATTAATATATTTTATCTTACTCAACATCGGAGTGTTTTTCTTATGTATTTTAATGTTGAGTCGAAAAATCCTCTGTTAAAAAACAACGTGTATAGTGTGCGTTTCGAACTTTTAGACGGAAGGCTTTAGTAAGTAACACAATGTCGTCTAGAGCCTAGACCCAGGACATTTAATCGAGACGGCATATCCCGGCGGTGTATTGACTGCACCTTTGCGGCGCCACAGCAACGACAAGTATATTTCTTGGACGAGCTGTCCAGTTTGTAAGTTATGTAGAATATTATTAACCTACCCACAATGTGGGAAATATTTTGCCAAAGTTAAAGAAAACAGTTTAACAATAATAATAATCTGAACATGTTTACTCAACTTCTACATTATATTTTAGGTTTCAAGGCTGGAATGAGTTTACGCTACCTGCTGGAGATCAGCTAATAAAGAGGTTTACAGACAACAACATGACATGACCCGACCAGCGCTGCAAGAAGTCATTCACTCCCTTCGGGAGTATATATAAACATGCTGCAGCTATATCAAATTCTTGTTTTTATTTTGGGATGCCAAGAATATATACCTCTATTAAAAATATAGATCTATATAAAAATATGCATCGGATTTCGTTTTATTTTTCTTTCCCTATGATATATGAACTATTAGGCTAATCAGGCTGTGAAGTGAGTTCCTGGGTTCGATTTCCAGGCCAAGCAACATTTTATCTCGGTATTTTTAACATGAGTTGCCTCGGATCGGAATCCTCCAAATAGGGTTGGCGTCAGGCATACGGCCGGTCATAAAAACTAAGCTGAATCTATTCTACTATATGTGTTGACGCCATATTGGAGTGAGATAATAGTAGGTGGAAATAAAGATTAGGTAATCCATGTAATAGAATAAGTCGTAAGTCAGAAAAACATATACACAAAAGGTCAGGTAACATATATGTATGCTCCGTGAAAAAACTAATATTCCGCCATACTATGTTAGAAGTTTTATTGGAGTTTCGTCTTATCAGATATGTTAGTACCTATCAGTTTCTTATGAGGGCAATCAAAGCTAGGTGAAAAGACCGTCCACTAATCGCTTATAGCAATAACAAATAAGTACTGCAATATTGAACTTAATCAGGCACGTAGGTACTTTCTACCTTACATTATTGCAGTCCATACTTAACCTCAAAATAACCGCGATATAAAAATTCTGATTACTCCGAACTCCCATCGAATATCTAATTGTTTTCAATTTGTATAAAAATTAGGATATATACCCTATAGTTTTGTGAAGGTTTTGTACAGACGCAAGCGTAGCCCAACTCCCATACAAAAATGGGCATTCTCCTTTAAAAACCGCGATAAAATCCGTAAAATAAATTTATTTTAATAATAACAATTTATTATGGACATTACACCCATATTATATTAATTAATATTGCATTGAGAAGTTTGTTAAGTACAGTAATTACTGGAATAAATGAGGTTAAACCTTTTATCTATTACCTTAAATAACATTTTCCTCCTTGTTATACTCTTTTAGAAAACAAACGTTGCAGAAATTTATAATGCGTTTTAATTTTAAATATATAATCATTGACGTATGTTCTATAGACACGAACGTCCATATAAACTATTTGTTCAAAATCTGAACTAAAATGGCAACCAGAACTTCACTGTTATAACCTACTTATTCACTTGAACAACAAATAATTTTACTTATTTTACTAATACTTTTTATTCACATCCAGGTTTACACTTAGACTCGAGTTTTTATATTATGAGCGCCATTCCGTACAAAACCACAAGCTGTCAATATTGACCACACTAAAGTCAGTTTGAATGGATTGCAGTTCAATACAGTTGAACACAGTGAATTTTCGGAACGCCAAATCTAGTACGTAGTACATACATTGATATTATATATAAAACATGCGTTTTAACATATTATATTTGTTTGAAAATTAAGTAATACAAAACTAAAATAGTATTTAATAAGTACTTATAACAAAATCTTAATAAATTTATAAGAAATAAGCTAACAAATAAGCAAGAACATAAAAATATAGCTAGCAATATTGAATGATTGTGAACGTCCATCCGATCCAAAGCAAAATGCAAGCAAAAGTGTATCACCAAAGCAGTGGTCCGCTGGCCAGCCGGTTCAGTTACGCGCCCTTTTTTTTTTTTCGCACGACTGACCGCGTCGCCTTGCTCATTACACATTATCTATATATATAAAAATCAATTGCTGTTCGTTAGTCTCGCTAAAACTCGAGAACGGCTGAACCGATTTGGCTAATTTTGGTTTTGAATTATTTGTGGAAGTCCAGGGATGGATTAAACGGTGACGAACATAAATAATAAATAACGGAAAATACTAAAAACGACAATATAAGTTTTCAATACAAAATGTTCCTACCTGTCAAACATTTCATGTCTTTTCTCTTTTTAGAAATAAAGAATTGGCCTGGCTGTCACATATATATAGGTGCGTTCAGAAATTTGTCTGTTTCATAGTTGTACTATGAGGTCCGATTTCTTTGGTTTATTTTATTCAAATACAAAACATTTCAGAAATAAATAAAGTGTAAAAGTGTCAGTGGGTTCTTAAAAATAGAAAATAAATAAAGAAATTTCAAGACTATAATTAAAATCTATCATCAATTTGTCAGTGCGTGAGAACTTTATTTATCGTTATTGTCGCAAAATGCCACGGAGAAGATGACTTAGATAGTCGAAGTTAATCAAATGTACGACGAGCTACTTCACGTGCAAACCGTACTCTCGACTAGCGAGAGACAGATAATGATAACATACGTATTGTATGGCAAAATTGCGTTCCACGATGAATAATAATAATAAATGTATGTAGGTGATACGAAGTTCACCGGGTCATCTAGTAATATGATAATAAAGAGGAGGAAAGGATAATGAAACTAAAATTAAAATGTTAGTATATTATAAAAAAATTTCATATGATATTTACCAGCTTTTGATTGTAAATAAATTCAATTTTTCTTTTCCTGTATATAATATTATGTTTCCTTTTCTTTTTTTTTTTTATAAAATTTAAAATATTATCTTAAAAAGTAAAGTTAATTTAATTAACAAGTTACGTCACTGCTGTACACTATTAGTAATCCGTGAAAAAGGTTGTAATATATTTAACCATCTTAATATATGTAAGTATAATAATTTAACTAATATATTATAATCAGTTTTGTTTCATAGTCAGGAATAAAAATTATAACCAAAATGACATTTGTAACACATCAACAATTAAAGTGGTACCATCTTATGGTCAGAGATGGCGCTACAACCACATCGAATAGATTGTAAATGGCAATGTCAAGATTCTCCAGCGAAACATGAGATCCAGAACAATTCTTCTGTTTGATGGGGTGGCAGATTTTGAGAATTGCAGAATGATAAGATGATAGGATGTGAAAACTTAATTCTGGGAGGTGGCTTCCACTGCGTGTTGACCATATTTCCGACACCAACGGCAAGTGGTGTCGGACCCAACAAACTACACCTTTATACTCCATATCAAAGGATTCGTTCGCTAACTGTCAAACATTTAAACTTAAAGCGATATGTATGTAAATGTTGGGTTTGCGCGCTTCCACATGGTGGGACGCAATACTCCAATATCGCTTGTTAAATAAAGTGATCGGCGAACCACACTGGTCACCTGGTGTTTGCTCTCATCGCCCTGTCAAGTGTCAACATCACCTCATCTTGATCATCATTTCGCCCATTACACATTTAAATTACGATTAAATATCTTCGTAAAATAGATTTGAATTAAATTTTCACCCCCTTTATTAGAAATAAAAATATTCAAACTTTTCGAAGAAAATAAGGAAATGTCAAATATGACAGCGAATTGTAATAAACATTTCGGCCACGTCACCCGCTTTTCAAGTTCATTAATAAAACGATTTATTATAATTGAAACATGACCTTTGCTAATATAATTACGGAAGGCGAGGGCACTTTAATTGGATTTGAACTCTACAGAATTCATTTTAACGTTGAAAGTTGTCAGACATTTAAATAAGTTCATCCCTGTGGGGAGTAGGCAGGTATTATTGAGATTATATCTGAGATGTGCTGTACTTTTTTATTATTACTTTGAATGACGAGACGAGCTTGCCGTTCGCCTGATTTTAAGCGATACCACCGCCCATATTAGAAAAACAATCCAGTATTCCACTGCCCTCGCCATGCTGAGACATGAGATGTTAAGTCTTATTATGTCCGGTAATTACTCTGGCTGTAATATCCTACTAACCGGGACATAACAGTGACTACACACTGCTGCTTGGCGGTAGAAATTGACATTACGGTGGTACCTACCCAAGCGGTCTCTCATATGAGAGACCTACCACTAGTAAAACTAACTAAACTTATCGGGTATAGATTTATATAAATAATGATGTACTTTGACACTATACAAATACTTACGTAAGATCAAGGGTGCTACTCCGTCTGCGGGGGTATATCTGTCTTTTTGCAACCACGGGCTTTCTAAACGAAGGACAGCCGTGATGGCCGTATAAGTAAATAGGTGATGTTATAACTCTCTTACCTAGCCGGCTATGGAAGCTGTCCTTCGAAAAGAATGCCCTTAATTGTCAAAAGACGAATATACCCCCGTAGTAGTCACCGACTCCATAATTGGTAACCAGCATTGACGTATATTCTATAGACACGAACGTCCATATAAACTATTTGTTCAAAATCTGAACTAAAATGGCAACCAAAACGTCACTATTATAACCTATTTATTCACATGAATAACAAATAATTTTACTTATTTGACTAATATTTTTTATTCACATCCAGATTTACACTTAGACTCGAGTTCTTATATTATGAGCGCTACTCCGTACACAACCACGAGCTGTCAATATTGACCATACTAAAGTCAGTTTGAATGGATTACAGTTCTATTCAGTTGAACACAGTGAATGTTCGAAACGCAAAATCTAGTACGTAGTACAATATATATCGATGGTAACCACTGTATATTTACATACATACATAACATCACGCATTTTATCCCCGAAGGGGTATGCAGAGGCGCAACTAGGGCACCCACTTTTCGCCAAGTATGTTCCGTCCCATGATGTGATAGGGGGCGAGCCTATCGCCATATCGGGCACAAATTCCAGACTCCGGGCTGATACTGAGCAGAAAAACCCAAATATATACCACTGTATATTTGTTATGTTAAATTATTTTATTTTTTAGTAGATTTTGAATGCGGTTTAATTTTTGTTAAAAAGATTCCACCTTCCGATGTTTTTTCATCAACGCTAATTCCAAATTTGAAATAGTACCATATTTCAAACCAAAGCGGTTCCAATGTAAATTCGCGAACGTAACAAAATCCAAATAAAAGACGATAAAAATGAAACAACCATGTAGGTGAGAGCTTTTTCACGGAACCGTCGAGCGTGAAACTTTCAGGATTGATTGTTACGTTTTTAATTGAGATTTCAGTTATTTTTATGCTACGTACGTGCGGAACTGTCGGTGTTATGATTTTCGTTTTTTTTTTTTGACATTCTACCTGCCGTGTGGAATAGTGTTGATAGTTCAGACGTGTGCTTGCGTTCCACAAAGTTGTTTGTGTGAAAATGTTGGATCGATATAAATTAGTAAGAAAAATATGTTTTTGATAACTATATAGTTTTAAATGTATTTTAATGCTATAACGGATAATTTTACCGAGGAAAGTTGGCACAAAAACTACTATAAAATCACGCACACATATGTAAGTGTGTGCCTTCTTATGATATGATAGGGGCGAGCAGAAAAATCCAAATATCAATTTTGCTCGACCCGGGATTCGAATCCAGGACCTCAGAGTGCCGTCGTACCGCTTGGAGTACAACTACGCCACCGACGCAGTCACACGACACAAATGACATCACGAATGATACTTATATCAAAATTATATACTGCAGTCAATCTTTTCATAAATAAGTAATGATATTATAATGACCGATTGGCCACGATGGTTTTGGAGTGGAGTTCACGAACTGACAAGCGCATTGTTGGAAATTCACCCACGAGGTGAACAGATGACCTAACAAAAGTCGCTAGAGGTAGCTGGATGCAGGTTTCCAATAGGTCTAGAAATCTTTGGGGAAGGCCGATGTTCACCAGTAAATGATGATGATGATGGGGATGATGATAAGCAAGTACAATGAAAAAAGATTTTAAACAGAATCACATGCAATAATATAAAAATCGATTTGTTTGTAGTAGTCAACAAATCAACGTAAGCGGCCGCCAGTGAGCGATTTAGCGCCAATAACACCCATGTACCAGTTGATTTATAAGTGCCACTAGTATCATTTCGTTAATTAACGTTTCGAATTTGTTTTCACGTTCCATTGCAATAGTTTTTTACAATGCTTATAGAAGATGATGGTAAACAAACATAAAATAATCCAGAATTTACAAATACAAAGGCAATTGCGGTTTTGGGAATAGGGATCTTAAAGAAAATAGTCAAAGGGTTGCCTTTGGGTTGCATTAACAATTCGTCTGGTATTATAGATATTCATAACACCACCACCAACACCACCTTCTTACTATCAGGACCCTGATTCGATACGCCTCATGTTATTTTAGCAGGGCCCTTATTCTGTATGATAGTGTAAACGCGTAACGCGGCCGTGTCATGTTATCTTCGAGAAATGTGCATGGAATGGTATTCTGTAAGCCAAATTTCTATAGTCCTAAACATGATGCGTTGTGTTACGTGCTTGTTACACACTGTTAAAATAACGTGCGGGATAGAGAATCAGGCCCCAGATCGTAACAAGCACGTTACGCACCTCATCGTGTTTATAACAATTGAAATTGACATACATAATATCAAGCCGTTAATTTCACATGACACCGTATTTCGTATATATATGGTCAAAGAAGGTTCTGGACGTTTTTACTTGCTTGTTTTCCCCTTAAACTGCATTAAAAATGTCTTGTATATGGTAATCTACTACACCCAGTTTTAAATACCTTTCAAACCGTATAACATTTGCTTTTTCTTACACGTGTACGGCAAAATGTCCCTACTTCACATGATGATAAATGGAGTGGACCCAATAGAATGTCGACTGACGATAGATGATTACCCCTCGGCAGTCGACACAATTATGCCGGGCTTTTAGAATCGGACTCAGGCTGCTCCTAGAACGTGACACTTGCGTGGACCACTATGGCGGGTTTTAACACCTTGTATACGGTGGTCGCTATCCGAGCAGATATAAAATACATCCTACCACCAGCATTAGCTTGCAAAAATAACGTGCCGAAACGTTTTGCCAAAACAAGTACAGCCAGTAAATACGGCTTTAAACATCTCAAAAGGACTTCAATATGACAAAGCCGAAGTCCGGAGTCAGCGGTACGTGCCTCCGACGGCCCGAAGCCCTCGTCCGGCCCTCTTGTTACTGCACCAGTGCACTATTTCGCTGGTTTAACACCTTTTGTTAGTTCAGCACATTCATTTATCGTGTTTTAGTTTCTTGTTACATTGGGATAATTAGATGATCGATGTTGATTAGTACTTACATTTTTGTTTGGTTACTAGGTATTCTTGGAATTCTTTTACTACTACGAAGCTTGAGTATTATAGACCACATTTGAGTGGAATTACATACGCGAGCGGAGACGTGAGACATTAACAACAGAGTCCAAAATTTATAATAATAATATCAGCCCTGTATTATATACTGTCCCATTGCTGGGCACTGGTCTCCTCTACTACTGAGAGGGATTAGGCCTTAGTCCACTACGCTGGCCTAGTGTGGATGGGTAGACTTCACACACCCTCGAAATTCCTATAAAGAACTTCTAAGGTATGCAGGTTTCTTTATGATGTTTTCCTTTACCGTGCAAGCCATAATTCTCAAAGAATATACACATAATTTTAAAAAAGTTAGAAGTGTGTGCCCTTGGGATTCGAACCTGCAGACTTTCGTCTCGGCAGTCCGTTTCACGCCCTACTATCGACGCTTTTTCAAGATCCAAGATTTGCAAACAATCAATTCAACTTGACTGAACCGAAAATACATTAATATTAGCACGATAAATAATGTAAACCGCTTTAACCCGCTGACCTATTTAACATAATATGGGTTATTTCTTAACGAAAATAATGGCGGCATAAACAATCTCGGCGAGTGTGCACTCGACCTAAATCCGTCATATTTTGATACGAACCGTTTATTTCTTGGTGAATTCGTAAACTAGTTACGTTATGTGGTTTGGTTTACGTCTAAGGTGAGGTAACATACAAAAATCTACTATTACTTCATCGATTCAATACGGTCGGTCAATATTAAGCAAGGTGTTATGTATAAGCCCTGTGTTATATACTGTCCCACTGCTGACACGCACCTCGTCTACTACTGAGAGGGATTAGGCTTTAGTCCACCACGCTGGCCTAGTGCGTATTGGGAGACTTCATAAACCCTCTAAATTCCTATAGAGAACTTCTCAGGTATGCAGGTTTCCTCGCGATGTTTTCCTTCACCGTTATAGCAAGCGATAATTCACAAAGAATATTCTTCTTTTATAAAAGTCTGAGGTGTCTGTTATAAAAGAGTTAACATATAAAGCCGTACGAACAAAAAATATGGATATTTGTTAATTACGCGTAGTATAACAAATCGTCCCAATTGGGACGATTTCAAATCTTAACATTGCGCGTTCTCATATCTACTTACCTATTTATCTATATATTAATACATGAAGAAACTTTTGTCACCACTTTGTGGGCATAGAGAAGTGAAATTCAACAATTAAAGTTACATAAAGGAGTGCAGAACAATGAAATTTATTTGTTATATATATAAATATATTAAATTCGACGGTCGAATTTTAATTAGTTATAAAAATTTTATATAAATTGTAGGTATATCAATATGGAGACCACGTTTTCCAAAATCTTGATAAAAACAATGAGAAAATGAACCAAAAAGAACCGAAAAAAATACATCCTGAAATCTATGTCTATAAAGTTATGATGTGTTTTTGTAGTCATGTTTTGATTTCTGAATTATAATATTCCCCAAAACACGTCAAATTAACAGTATAACGTAAACAATTGGAACTATACATAATAAAGAACAAATAAACAGATTAGTTAGCTCTACACATGATTATACAATATTTGCCGAAAATGTAGTCCATGTTTATCTTATTAATATTATAAATGCTAGTTTGTGAAGGTGTTTGAATGTTTGGTCGAAGTCAACTGAGAGACCGCTGAACGATAAAAAAGTTAACATAAGTATTAGCTAATAAAACATTATTTGATGCATGCTGTATTTACCTTTATTTGCTTTGTTAGATTATGATGATTTATAATTGATTTTTGGTAAAGTATTGATGCATACAATCGTTGGTAAATAAATAAATAAAATAAAGACGAAGAAGGCTTATGAAATATGATGAGCATTTCATTCCGAGAAAGGTGTGGGCAGAGCCGCGAGAAACGTCTAGGTCATGAGTATATATGGCGAGTAGAGAAGCTTACTGACTGACATAGATAATCTTTTAAAGATATATGTTATAAATACATCACGGATATTCTCAGAATGAGCAGAGAAGATAGAAAATATTATAATAATAAAAGGAACAGAAAAGATAAAGATAGGCAACGTGGCCAAACGATTATTTTAAAGATATATGTTATAAATACATCACGGATATTAATGAGCAGAGAAGATAGAAAATATTATACTAATAAAAGGAACAGAAAAGATAAAGATAGGTAACGTGGCCAAACGATTATGTTTTCCATATCAAGTTTACATGAGCATTAAATGAGATTATGCCTGCCTGATTTAGGCTCTGTACAAACTAACACTATGTTTATGAAAACACTACGTCATAGTGTTTGAATTAGTATTTATTCTTACAGGTAAGTATTTCAACGAATCGTCTGTGGCTTTAGTTGAATTGCATGTATTGTATAGCTTTCGTGCTAGGTCTCAGGTTCAAATCCTGGATCAGCAGGGATATTAGTCTTTCTTTTGTCTTAGCTCAGAGTCCGGAACTTATTCTGATATGGAAAGAGGCTCGTCCCTATTACAGCATAGGACGGAACACATACGGCGACAAGTGGATGACCTAACTGGATCTCTAATCTGACGGTAATTGTAACTTTGATTTCTCGGATGACCAACATCCCAGTCCCCCCCGTGACCATGAAGGCTGCAAAGTCTTCGAGATGTCGGGGGAAAACTATAATATAAAAAACTAAGACAAAATCCGAAATATAGTTTTAATTCAATGTCTAACATTCGCGTAAACATAAAAAAACATTATGGATCTCTAAAGGCCTAATGTGTTTGTGTGTGTTTTTCGAGAATGAGCCGAATCTTATACATTTTAATATATAACTACTATTATTTTCCACCCTATTCACTCACATGAAATTATTTTGCAGAGAACTATGCAATACCATAATCCCATTTAACCATTATCTATGCGATCGCATACGTCTCCGTTAAACAGATTAGCATTCGTCTCATGTAGATGATCGATGTCGCTCTCTAATGAATACCTTTGAAACTTCATTAGCTTGTTAAATTATTGGATACTCTGATGATGTAACTTTATATTGATTGATAGCTTTTGGCTTTTATTTGTGATTCCTTTTTTAATTATGAACACTGTTTTTTATTTAAATAGTGATTTTAATGTACTTAAAAACTCGATTTAAAATGGTCTGTCCATCCAAAGGTTTTCTGGTAGAAACGCTTAAAGCGATTAGACCGCCTTTTGTAAGTACCTTCTTCTTATTTTTATGTCATATCTCTGTTTTTTATCCACTGAATATTCGAACAGTAGTGTTATATCATTATTATTAATACTGTATAAAATTCTGGAAATATTTTTTTATTTATTACTATTTAAATAAGGATTCGGACAATAAAGTGTTATACTATTATTATTATTAATAGTGTATTAGATTTCTGAGATATATTTATTTATTATTATTCTAATATAGAGTTTTCCAAACACATGGGATAGGATATATTTAATATCCGCCCGGATAGAGACCACCGTACACAAGTTGTTAAAACCAGCCATAGTAGCCCACGTAAGTGTGTGCCCACAGAATCAGCCTGTGTATATCCCGTTCCAACGGGCCGGCATAATTATGTCGACTGCCGAGGGGTAATCATCTCTCGTCAGTCGACATTCTATTAAACCCCACTTTACTTACCATCAGGTGCAGTGGGGGTCACTTTAGCGTGCATGAAAAAAGGCAATATTTATATCGTTCCTCTCCAAGTCCACCCCGCACGCTGTGTATATCAATTTTTCTCTCGTAACAACTTGTGCGATAACATTCGGACAACACGTAGTTTACTATGGCGGCTATCTGACAGATCTCTGCCACAATTTGTTGTGACGGAGTGTTTCGGAAAACTTTTATTTGTAATATAAGGATATTTCCGATGTAATGTGGGGATATATTTGTTGCGACATGTCTGTCATGGGCTAAGCCTGGTGAGCCGTGAGCATCAGTTGTTTCATACATTATTATTATGTATATATCGATGGGTCCTATGTATATGGGCCAAAATGCAAAATTACAACTTTACAGGTGAGGCTTCCAAAGTTAAAATTTACTATAACTTTAGATTTATAAATCCGAAGTTTATGAAATTTTGCTTGTTAGCTATTACAATTATCCTCCTCATTTATATTATAGTATTTCATATATACATTTACCGGTTTTTTTTGTACGTCACATTGGCCCTTCTACGATAGTTTTTGTTAAAATTATTTTTTTTCAAAAACACCCTAAAAGGGCCAATGTGCCATATTGGCCATTATACGCGTATTACGGTATGATTACCGTAATACGCGTATAATGGCCAATATTAATAAATAATATGTATAAATACGCGTATAATAAATATGTAATTTATGCTGATGCATAAATTACATATTTTTTTTATTTTCCACCCATAAAATCAACTAACAATTGAAGTAGTTAATAATTTATTCATAAAATAAAAAAGATATTAGGATATTTGGTTATTTATGTCACATTGACACTTATACGTTGTAAAATCTGCTAACCTATTGACTGAGTTTTCAGATAGATCATAAAAAACACACATTAATTTTATTCATTTATTTAAATAAAAATCGAATTAGCCTTATAAGAACACATATGGACCCGTATTCAGTCTTTTTGGTATTTTAATGATAAAAATTACCAACAAAAAAAAAAACATAAGAAGGAAACTGTTATTGAAGATCTTAGTTTGATTAACAAAATTACGTACTTCACGTTATTATTTTCTTAATAAAATTACAAAAAAAAAAACAAAAATAAAAACCTTTCTGATGTAAACAAAAGAAATATCTCTGTAAGTAGTATAATCAAGTAATAAAATTATCAAAATCAACGTTAATGGTAAAATTTACTAGTAATTCTTAATAATTGTTTATTGAAATGTCACCGGCATTATCATACGGCATCGAGACGTGGCCTCTCATTATGGGCCTCATTAGGAGGCTCAAGGTCACTCAACAAGCTATGGAGAGGACTATGCTCGGTATTTCCCTACGAGATCGAATCAGAAATGAGGTGAAGGAGAACAAGGGTTACCGACATAGCCCATAGGATTAGCAAGTTGAAGTGGCAGTGGGCCGGGCATATAGCTCGAAGAACCGATGGCCGTTGGGATCGAAAGGTTCTAGAGTGGAGGCCACGTACAGGCAAGAGGAATGTCGGACGCCCGCCTACAAGGTGGAAGGACGACCTGGCTAAGGTCGCAGGAAGTCGCTGGATGCAGGCCGCTTCCAACAGGTCGACGTGGAGATCCTTGGGGGAGGCCTATGTTCAGCAGTGGACTTCCTGTGGCTGAGATGATGATGATGATGATTAAAATATCTTCATTATCGCTTTCATTAATAGTCACAATGTCATTAGATGCTATTAAATTTTCACAATAACTATGGTATACCGGTGGGATAATATTTTTTCGACATAAATCAAGCAAGTCTTTCTTCTTGGAAGGTTGTATTGGTAATAATAGTTGATTGTAACAGTTGCAGAGGAATATCAGTTGGTCTATCGGCAATTTGTCTTCTTGTTCGTACTAGGTGATCTAAGATATTAATATGATTTTCAATAGCATCTTCACTACCCAAATTATATTTATAATATAAAACGTACGGTTCGTCTCAGCTTACACGAATTTGTTTTATTTTAGACCAAAGATTTTTTTGTCCTTCTGAGTTTTTAGTCCAGTTAAACTGAGTATTTGTCTGCATCTTTTTGAAGACATAAATCATATTTTGAACTACGTCTATGACGTTATAAGGACTTCCTTTTGATTTCGCCCATCGAATCAATGAGCCCCACTCAGAGGGTGTATAAATATTCTTATATTTTGAAGCTCTTTCAATGGTGGCGTGTATGGAGTCGGCTTCATTCTGCGTGTGGCCTACTTCAAGAAAAGTGTGCTTTACATTCAAATTAAACTGTTTAGCAGCGTATAGATACATAAAAAACATAATCCTATTTCGGTTTTGGCCAGTGCAATTGTCTGACCAAAATCTGAAATCGTCACAACCTTCTTGACTTTTCAATGTAATAATATAAAAATACAGCTCGCTATTTCGTTCGATCCCTTCATTGCAATTTGTTCATTCCATAAGTAACGGGTACCAATTAACTTACTAATATCGAACACTGATAAGTTATGTACTTTCAACCTTTTGCTGTAATAAAATACACTAATTTCACCACTTGGGGACAACAATACTTTTTGCAAATCAAAAGTAGCGCAGAATATTTTCGTATCATTTTGTGAATCACGTGTATCCTTTTCCTTTAAAGATCTAACCTGATTTTTGCTAATTATATGATTATCATAAAATATTTTATTCTCAGGAGTCACAGGACCGTTTTAAAAGAATGACAAATATGGCATTGGTCTTTTTTTGGCTGGTGAAATGATAAATTAATATTTTTATTTACTATATCCCTGTATTGCCGTAACGACTCACATTTACTACCATATTTAGTTGAATCATACCATTATTTGTATAACATAAACATTCGGATAAAACTTAAAGAGCCATCTAAATAAAGTTTATTACTGTCTTTACGACAATAATGTGAATCAACCGGTTCATAGATCTTGATGTGGTCCAGCACACTTTTGATCATTTCTGCATCAATGCCAAATTCACAAAATTCCGACTTCTACTCAACTTAACATAATAATTGGATGCCAGCTTTTACTTATTAAACTAAATTGTAACGCTAAAACACAACAATTAGATTTGTATTCATCACAGTGCGGCCGTTGTTCCGTTCAACGTATAAGTGTCAAACCAGCTGATTGGTCCCAACCGTAAACAAACGCGCGGAAACTCCCCGCGTATAAGTCTCTAACTACTCTTAGGACCTTGTACGTTTAAATTTATGTTACATATGCCGTTATACTGTATTAAAAAATCGTGTTTCTGTGCAAAAATCTATTTTTTTTAATAGCTCACTTGATTCATTATATCGATAAAATGCGTTTACCATAAAAAAGTCAAAATGGCCAAATTGTTAGTTTGGCCCATATACATAGGACCCATCGATATATAGAGTGCACCTGTGTATTGTACACACATTTGTGTACTATAATATGGCCGCTGTGGTCAAAATAGTTAGCAAGAAATCAATCATATAAGTGAGCTTAATGTGAAGAAAAGCATCAAAGAACACCCCATTATTTCTTAACAGCTAAATTAAACGATTTCAAAGAACCGAAATGTAAATTGAGATCCAAAGTGATTCCCTTAATAAAGTTATTTGTACCAAAGATAAAGGAAACAAATTTAATAGCCCAAAAAGATAGGCGGCAATCAATTTGCCATGTCGACTTGCAAAATTTGAGGTTTTAATTAAATTTAATGCGCGTCGTTTTGTTAGCGAGAGGATTTGATGCGATGATCCCGAGCCGTTTATATCAATTTGTATTTCATCAATTTGATTACGTGTTATTGTCGCCTTGTTATGTTTTTTTTGGTTACAGATCCCGCAGTCCAAACCGAGGGAAACCTGCGAACCGTATACTGGTTTACCCGCGGCTTAGCGACAGCAGAACCCTGGAAGAAAAAGAAGAGGATAGTTAGGAAGTAAGTTTTGGAGAAGAAGATGGGACGATCTTAGAATGGGCGGAGGGGATAGGACCAGGAGTGTTCGCGAGCCCTTATAGGCCTGAATGTAAACTGGCAACCAAGAGGTATACATATTCACCGTGTGCCTAGAGCCACGGCATAATATGCCGTATGCATACGCTGTGGAGACTGAGCGCATTAGAATTGCCCCGAGGGAGCGCCTTATTAAGTTAGAATTGTTTTTAGTGCGTTTAGGTTGAGGTTAATTAAATGCCGGTATAAGATAGTATTATCCGAAAAAACTAAAAAGTCAGTTAGTTAATGTTCAGTAATATCGTTTCATAACCATACACAATATCTATACATATTATAAAACAAAGTACTCTTTTCTGTCTGTCTATATTTCACCGATTTTCTCAAAATCTACTGAACGGATTTTTATGAAATTTGGTATGGAGATAGTTTAAGACCCTAGAAAGGTTATAGGCTACTTTTTATTTCGGGAAAATATATAGCGGGACTTTTATCCCGAAAAACTGCACCACGCGGGCGAAGACGAGAGCAAACGCTGGTTAAACATATATCTATGTTATTTTTCATATACAGTCAGGCCCAAAACTAGCTATAAAAATTTAAAATTTCTAATCGCGCCAAACGTTTATATCTGTATCAATTAATATCGTTTAATTTTAAGAAAATAAAATTCTCAGGTTTAGTTTTATTTTATATAAAGAAAAAAATATTTCGATTGAAGTTATATGTAGAAACGTATTAAGGTTTCGAATTTGTTCAGCTATTTGTGTGGCTGATTGTGCTTATGTACAATCAATACAATACAATACAAATACTCTTTATTGTTACCATTGTTAGAAAGAAAACAAGAATTATACATTTTCTTACTTCTATGGTGTACAATGGGCAGCCTTATTATTACAAGATATTTTATCCAAGCAACCCTAGTATGAAAAGAAACTAGAGTCAATAGTTATAAATTAAAAAAAAATCTGTCCATGGATCGCGTCGTCAGGAAAAGAAAAGAAATTTCGAACCCACGACCACCTGTTTATCCTATAAAAAGCAACAATAAACTCTCACTTCGTATCGTTTTTATACACAATATTAAATATATGAGATATATCAACAACAAAATGATTATTACAAAACTAATTTTGTAATAAGACCAGTGTCAAAAACAAGGTGTACTGTAGGCTACTAGGCTAAAATTTAGATCTTCACAATACAGGCTTGTCTAGTACGAAGGCCATAGGATATAAATTCAAATGTAAAATATAGTTTTGTTAACTTCGAATAAAGAAGGAATTTTGAACAAATCTATTTTTATAAATATCATGTACTAAAGAACTTTTTTATATCCAGTATTGGAAAAATTATTTCCCAAAAACACAATCATTCGTCCCACTGAAATCGAACCTACGGCCTTTCCTCTTAGCGATTCATTTGCCACCACGTTACGGAGGTTATTTGACACAGGCATTTACCCTAATTGATAATATTAGTTCATAAGTTCATTCAGAAGGCTATAAATTATTTCATAAATATTTCCTAAATTACGTGTTTGCATTAATAAATTATTTGTACGAGTTTCGGTCGACCTAGATCTCAGTCCCGTGACCATGAAGACTGCAAAGTCTTTGATACGTTGGGAGAAAATCTATATATATATATATATATAAAAATGAATCCCTATTTCCCTTGGTCACGCCATCACGCGTGAACGGCTGGACCGATTTCACTATGTTTTTGCTGTTGTGTTCGTTATTGTCAGGAGAAGGTTCTTAAGAGAAATATGTAAAAAACCGCGATAGAATCTGAAAAGTAGTTTAATATCAATGAAAAAAAAATCTAAAAATTGCGCGGAAAATTTAAGAAAACTTAACGAAAATATATATTTTATATGACTGTCAATTGTTTGAAATAACTGACAGCGATTGACAGAATGCGCGCTGAAAATTCATAGTTAAGACGGGACGTCTGTCGGGTCAACTAAGTACCTAATAATATACAAAACCGCGATAAAATGTTTTATTTCAATATTTACCTGGTGGTGTAGTTTGACCAGAACTTTGAAACAAAACAAAATGTTGCTGCTTTTATTTCCCAAGATAAAAGTAGCATATGTTCATCTGATGGTCTGAAACTATCACCATACAAAATTACATTAAACTCCGTTCTGTAGTTTTTGAATACATCAGCTTTAAACAGACATAGAGGATTGCAGACTTTGTCTAAAATACTGAGTAAAAATGTATGCTTATGTACCATATTATAGACCCGGTTATAAAAGAACGCTAGGTTTTAAAATCTAAACTAACAAAGCCGTCTAATCAACTAAAGGTTTACAATAACCCGAACAAAAACAATATACACACAATAATACGAACTTCAAAAGTCCAGCACGACTGCCCGATAAGCTGGGGTTATCTTTCTGTCAGCGCTACGCCATACCAGTCTAATTGAAACTTTATTCTGCAGATCCCAAGTCTCGGATTTACTTGTGTGGACTTTGTAAAATAATTTTCAGAGCTAACCCGCTTTTGAAGTTGTATTGTTATCAGAAAGAATTTGATCTGCAGTTTCAGATTTTTGACATTGAAATACGGTTCAGTTGTATTTGTGTAGTTTTTTAAAGGTTTATTTGACCGGTAGGTACCATCACAATGTCTATTTCTGTTGTGTTTCGGTTAGAAGAACATTGTAGCTAGTGTAACTTCTGGACATAATAAGACTTAACATCTCATGTCTCAAGATGGCGAGCGCAATGTAATGCCTAACAATACTTTGTAATTCAAGGTGCTGTATTGTATTTCTACTGTTGTATAATTATCTTAAAAAAGTTTTATAGAACGCATTTAAGCATATTAGGACTTATATATGGCATCGGGTCCCTTTTGGAAAATTTCATCCTTCCCTATTGATACATTGCCAAACACTATATCAAATAACCTAATGTTTCCATTCTCATTCAATCATGTACCTTCTTTCATAAATAAATTTAAACTAACCCAATCCTCTTTGTCAAAGCCTATTCATTGCCAACAAATAAAGAACATTCTCGGAATGTGTCGAAACTTTCGGTTTTTCTGCTCCAATGCCGTGAAGGTGGATTGATAAAAACTTTTCAATCATAACTGTCAAAGATCTGAGGCCGAAACAACGAAGACACGTTCGGGCACGGGCGACGCCGAAAATTATCTTTATACTTTCTTTCGTTTATCTTTCTTATTGGAATTTTTGCCATGAATCGATTGTGTGATCAAATTGTTAAAGTTTTCGATTTAATCGGAAAAGTTTGTGTAATCAAATCAATATTAAAATGCTTTATGAGCCTGTATCTTTTGGATGAGGCGTTCACCCAAGGAGGGGTTCTTGCGGATTAAAATTATAGCAGTACAAAAAATTATTGAAGCTATATTAAACATAAGTGATGATACATTAAAAGTATTCTGTTAATAATAATAATCATCATCATCATCAGCCGCAGGATCTCCACTGCTGGACATGGCCTGCCCCAAAAATTTCCTGACGACCAAAAACTAAATTAAAACTTTCAAGATTAGTGTACTTTTTGTCGCATGAAATATAAGGTTTTTTTATTTTTATTTCACGCAGTAGCGTTTGTTTTAAGTTCTATTAGGGAATTCAGAGTAAACAGTGGTTTTGACTATTTGACTAAGATATTCTATGTTCATAAAAACTGCAAAAGTATATCAGGCGTAGATCTAAATCTTCTGTCCACAGTGACAAAATATACAACCACGACAACGAAAAGGTCCCTTAAAGACTGCAGTAAATTTACATAAATAACGTTGAATAACCACACAGTTATTTGTTCGCATATGCAATAAAAACATAATGTGATGTCATATGAAAATTACTTCAATTGAATTTTAATATCCGATATAAATATCCTGGAATTCATTCCAATACCTTTGTGATAGACCAACTAAAGGAAATAATATTAACAGGAAATCTTGGAAACGCTGAGTGAATGCAAAATTATTTGATGTTTCTTCGTAAATGAAATTTAAAATTGTAATGGATGCAATACGTTTTGCATAAGACAAGAATGGTGGACTAACTGGATACACTACTAATGTTCTAACTGGAGGCTTATTGTGTCCTTAAAGTTTATTTTCCTTAAAGATGGGGAATATTCCCATAATCGATATAGTGCTCTAGTATTGGTCTCCACGTACCATGATGATTTGGTATTTCTATAAAGCTGAAGCTGCCTGTCTGGAGTCTGTCTGATCGATGATGAGACATTTGAGTGTTAAGTTAAATATAATTGTGAAGTTTCTAGGAAATGGACTTGGTGTAAAGAATAAAATAATCCTTAAACTAATGTAAATAAAAAATGTTATTTCCACTAATGTCAGCAGGGAAAAATAATATAACACTTTAACTAATCTAAATAAAAAAATGTCAGCAAGGCAAATGGAAAATACAATTGTTCGTAATTGCAAGCAAATATAAAATACTGTTTCTCGGAATGTCTGAACACATTCGCTCAAACAAAGTACATTAGACATACACAATTACTCCGGAAATTACTTAAACTTTCGCCGAGAAAACGCGAGCCTTATCGTAAAAGAAAATTATGTACAATTCCATAAAGGGAGATTAAAACGATTTGATAACGAAATACTTGAAACTGATTAGCTTAACATGGATTTCAAGTAATTGTTGATAATAGACTTATATTTGTGGAGTATTACCGCATACAGAAAAATATCAAGCTTTTTTCTACTTCCAAGAGTAGGCAGGGATGTAGGTAATTGAAAGGGTAGGAATTATATAAAGTTTGTGAATAAATTCTTTATAATTAATTCCTCCTCACCGAATTTTGACCACGGAGGCCATCAGACGTCAGCCAGGTACGCAGAACGTATTACAGTACACATGTGTGCGCAATACACAGGTGCACTCTCTGTTCCTTCACTCCTAATAGACCGGTGAGACGGAAACGTTTGTAGAAGGAATTTTGGATACAGACCCTTGGTGTACATTCAGAAAACAAGTCCGGGATAAATATGCTGACGATCGAAAATTGCAATATTTTTTGTTATCATTATAGCTGGACTTCTATTACCATTACATTTATTATTCTTTTCCCAAACAAGATATAAAAGAATTTTAAGTCACCTTACTATATTTTTACATTAAATTTTGTTCAGGATCGAAGTTCTCAAAAAGCAAAGTTAAAAAACAAAGCAGAAATCCACAAAAAATTCAATTATATTTTTCATGTGAAAAGTAACTGAAAATTATCCTGATTAATATCATGAGTTCCACGGGAATATTAACCGTAAACAAAGGATTTCATGATCCAAAAAAACAACAACGCCAAACATTCATGTCACAGCAAACGAAATACGAGTCCTACGCCCTAATGGGAAATAAATACGACCGTACGGGAATGTGAAGACTACATTCCCAGAGTATTCGTTAGATTCCCATTGGGTTTATTTTAAAACAAAAGTTGAGGGTTGTGCCAAACTATATGTGTTTACAGATATCATATTGTTGTAATAAAAATATTTTTATGGGTATTCGTGACACTTTTGCTATAAAAAACTAACCCCTTATTCATAGACGTTTTTATCGAACGACCGAGTAAGGCTGTGATAACAAGTCTGTTTCTCAGTGCTGACGGCATGGCAGTCTTCGCAGTGCGTAGACGTAGGGCCGTTGTGATTGGCTAATATTGAAATACAACAATAATAACCAATCACAACGGCCTATATCTATTTCTCAGTGCCGTTGAGCACTGAGAAACAGGCATGTTATCACAGCTTTACTCCGTCCTTAGATAAAAACGTTTATGAATAAGGGGTAGTGTTTAACAGACTAATAATATTTAAATTACATTGTTTTTATAGAATTTAAAGTGCGTATGATTTAGAGTATTTTTTTTTTTATTATTTTCTCACTAATGTATCAAGAACGTAGTTTACTCAAACTCTAAAATATTATACAGCAGAATTATAAAATTCCACTAAGATTTATGTGATAAACATTTAACATCTGAAGATAACGTAAATGTTAATTATTATACAGAAGATTTTATACTAAAGCGTGACGTCATCGCAATTACGATGCCTAAGTGCAAACGAGATAGCCTCATAAGCGCCCATTCTTACTCACACCGATATTTACAAACGCATCTATTTCAGTTTTATGCGGTGTTGATAACGATTTAATTTGTCGTATAATTTCCTGTTGCCTTTATATAATCCTTGGTCGCCCGTATCCAAATAAGCTGCGATTGAAACAGGTTTTAATGCGCCAACGCATACGTTCGCAATTTGATTGACGCGACTGTCGGAAATGCCGCACGCGTGACTATTGAAAATTAATATACAAACATAAACGATTATTACTACTAGCATTTTTTTAATGTTATTTGGGTACTTCTCTCCAACATAATACGCCAGTCTTGTTATAACTTAACCTATAAATACAAAATCATCATAAATATTATTATTATTTTATTCGAAACATCCCAAAGAAGACAAATCACTTATATTACTGAATTAATAAGTTTAAAACTGCTGCCATCAAAAGGGATCCTCAAGGACTTCATCAGACTGAAGTAGACAATCAAGAATGTTACGCAGTTGCAAGGTACAGTACAGTCGCTTAGATACGACCCGCTTGAAGTTTGTCACAAGTGACGACAAAGCCATTGTTGGGGACTATTTTCTTTAGGGAAAAACCTCTTAGATTCCCTCCTACTATTGGTAAGTAGGGTATGTCGGATTTTTATCGGCCAAAAGCCCCATGTTAGTCTCCACCTGCACCTTGGTGGATCTCCGGGACCTCCAAAAAATGAACTCCCACTTCACAAATGCGTCGCTAATGCACTGTCTCTGAGAAATAAAAGCTCTTGTTAACTCAACACCCTTCCATCCGCCCCCTACTCTCTCTACAATCTATCTGTAA
>NC_051121.1:401073-445429 GCF_014839805.1 Manduca sexta | reverse complement strand
CTGACATAGATAATCTTTTTAAAGATATATTATGTTATAAATACATCACGGATATTCTCAGAATGAGCAGAGAAGATAGAAAATATTTTCTTCTATACTAATAATAAATCTGTAGAGAGGTCAATTCTGTACATGAAATATATTTCCAAAATAACTATCAGGGGGTGATTAGGGATCGATACTGATGCCAAAATGCAATTAGTAAAATTTTTGTCTGTCTGTCTGTCTGTCTGTCTGTCTGTCTGTCTGTATAACCGTTATAGAAACAAAAACTACTCGACGGATTTTACGAAACTTGGTACAATTATTTGTCATACTCCTGTGCTGGTTATAGTATACTTTTCATCACGCTACAATTAATAGGAGCAGAGCAGTGAAGGGAAATGTTGGGAAAACGGGAGAAGTTACTCCATTTTTTAAGCTTCCGTCGCGTGTGCAACCTTAATGGTTAAAGCTACACAGAAATCATGTATGACGGAAATGTTCTCCTTAAAATTATGTAAAAATATCCCACAACAGCATATGTCTATCTTTTATGGTTGACTCACAATAACACGTGTAACTCCCGATAGCAGCAGTTCGAAGCTTTCTCATTATATTTGTCTACTCTTACGTTTATAACACTCTCAGTCATCCCTAATTAAAAAGTTAACATTATTAAATATTCCATAAAAAAGAATCATAGAAATCGGTATAGAAACACCAAAGTTATATATGATATGCTAATAATAAGCCATCACGCGTGAATACTGAATCCCATCATCAGACCCTGACCGGACAATCGCACCACCTGCATACCACCATACATTAAAAAACATCCCGACACATTGAGCACCTCCTCCATTTTGAAGTCCGAAATCCACGCGGGCGAAGCTGCGAGCGGAAGCTAGTTATAATAATAAAAGGAACAGAAAAGATAAAGATAGGTAACGTGGCCAAACGATTATGTTTTCCATATCAAGTTTACATGAGCATTAAATGAGATTATGCCTGCCTGATTTAGGCTCTGTACAAACTAACACTATGTTTATGAAAACACTACGTCATAGTGTTTGAATTAGTATTTATTCTTACAGGTAGGTATTTCAACGAATCGTCTGTGGCTTTAGTTTTATTGCATGTATTGTATAGCTTTCGTGCTAGGTCTCAGGTTCAAATCCTGGATCAGCAGGGATATTAGTCTTTCTTTTGTCTTAGCTCAGAGTCCAGAACTTATTCTGATATGGAAAGAGGCTCGTCCCTATTACAGCATAGGACGGAACACATACGGCGAAAAGTGGATGACCTAACTGGATCTCTAATCTGAAGGTAATTGTAACTTTGATTTCTCGGATGACCAACATCCCAGTCCCCCCCTTGACCATGAAGGCTGCAAAGTCTCAAGATGTCGGGGAAAACTATAATATAAAAACTAAGACAAAATCCGAAATATAGTTTTAATTCAATGTCTAACATTCAGTAAACATAAAAATCATTATGGATCTCTAAAGGCCTAATGTGTTTTTCGAGAATGAGCCGTATCTTTATTCATTTTAATATATAACTACTATTATTTTCCAATTTATATTTCTAAAATTTCCACCCTATTCACTCACATGAAATTATTTTGCAGAGAACTATGCAATACCTAATCCCATTTAACCATTATCTATGCGATCGCATACGTCTCCGTGAAACAGATTAGCATTCGTCTCATGTAGATGATCGATGTCGCTCTCTAATGAATACCTTTGAAACTTCATTAGCTTGTTAAATTATTGGATACTCTGATGATGTAACTTTATATTGATTGATAGCTTTTGGCTTTTATTTGTGATTCCTTTTTTAATTATACACACTGATTTTTATTGAAATAGTGATTTTAATGTACTTAAAAACTCGATTTAAAATGGTCTGTCCATCCAAAGGTTTTCTGGTAGAAACGCTTTAAGCGATTAGACCGCCTTTTGTAAGTACCTTCTTCTTATTTTTATGTCATATCTCTGTTTTTTATCCACTGAATATTCGGACAGTAGTGTTATATCATTATTATTAATAGTGTATAAAATTCTGGAAATATTTTTTTATTTATTACTATTTAAATAAGGATTCGGACAATAAAGTGTTATACTATTATTATTATTATTAATAGTGTTTTAGATTTCTGAGATATATTTATTTATTACTAGCGGACCCGACAGACTTCGTCCTGTCAAAAAGATTTGTAATATGAAAGTTTTTTGTTCCTATCTATTTTATTGTCGGGGCAAAAATTCTCCTGAACAGAACCTTCACCCTGGTGATAGGGCGTTGTGAATAAAAAATAATTATTAAATAAAACAGATATAAGCATTTAAAAGTAAGTAATCGCTTTATTGGTAACCATCATAATTATTTACAAAAATCAGTTTTATTTTCAGTGTAGTGCTTTATGATATACAATATTTTTTGTTTGATTCCCTTGCGCATAGACAAATAAATCTGATGGATTTCCAACACGGGAACAGGCAACATACAATTGACCATGTGAGAAACATGAGTTTTCCAGATTAATACCACAAACACTTAATGATTGCCCCTGGGACTTGTTTATGGTCATAGCAAAAGCAAGCCGCACTGGAAACTGTAGTCTTTTAAATTCAAATGGCACATCAGTCGGAATCATTGGGATGCGCGGTATGAGAACATCTTCTTCTTTATACTTTCCTTTCAGTATAGTTGCTTCTATCACGTTGTTTAGTAATTTTTTTGTCGCTAACCGTGTGCCGTTGCAAAGACGCGGTTGGTTGATATTTCGCAACATTATAACTACCGATCCAACCTTTAATTGAAGATTGTGAGGTGGCAATCCTGGCAAATCCAGCGAGTTTAAAAATTCCGGTGGATAGTTGACTACATCATCTTGGTTAGTAGCCGAATCAACTGATTTATATATCCTAGATTCGCCTGTAATTTGTTCTTGAATCGCGAAGCCAACCAAATAACTAATAACTAATGATATATAAAATTTTTTGACTGTTCAATTTAGTCGGGTCCGCGATATCACTTTTGTTGAGTTTCAGAACGCGACATTACATTATTATATTCTGTGCTCCAATGCACACTGCTTTGATGTTAGGAACACACCTACATTGCTTAGACAACAGTGAACTTTATGCAATAGCAATAAAGCTCAAATTGACTCTACGTATTAGTTAGAAAACGTTTGTATGGGATAAAGAAAAAGACTGTTTTAGGGTTTTTCCGGCAATTATTTGATATTTTCTCGCCGTAAAACCATCCTTGAGCTTCGACGAATATTAAAAAAGAATTGGCCAAATTGGTCCAGGCGTTCTTGAGTTATGCGCTTACCAACACATTTAGCGATTCATTTTTATATTATAGATTATTCTAATACAGAGTTTTCCAAACACATGGGATAGGATATATTTAATATCCGCCCGGATAGAGACCACCGTACACAAGTTGTTAAAACCAGCCATAGTAGCCCACATAAGTGTGTGCCCACAGAATCAGCCTGTGTATATCCCGTTCCAACAGGCCGGCATAATTATGTCGACTGCCGAGGGGCAATCATCTCTCGTCAGTCGACATTCTATTAAACCCCACTTTACTTACCATCAGGTGCAGTGGGGTCACTTTAGCGTGCATGAAAAAAGACAATATTTATGTCGTTCCTCTCCAAGTCCACCCCGCACGCTGTGTATCTCAATTTTTCTCTCGTAACAACTTGTGCGATAACATTCGGACAACACGTAGTTTACTATGGCGGCTATCTGACAGATCTCTGCCACAATTTGTTGTGACGGGTGTTTCGGAAAACTTTTATTTGTAATATAAGGATATTTCCGATGTAATGTGGATATATTTGTTGCGACATGTCTGTCATGGGCTAAGCCTGGTGAGCCGTGAGCATCAGTTATTTCATACTTTATATTATGTATATATCAGCGAGGTTCAACTGCCGCGGTGTAGTTGTAATTGTACACTGAGCTGTTTCCCTGGGTTCGAATCCTAAGTCGGGCCAAAATAATTGTGAGTGGATTATTCCGTCTTAAAAAAAAGTCGCAGCTCTGATTCAAGTTGACGGTTTGGTACCGTGCCTCGGAAAGCACGTCAAATCTGTTAGTCCTGCGCCTGATCTCTCTCCTGTCATGTCGGATTGCCGTCTCACCGGACTATGAGAGTGAATGAACAGAGTGCACCTGTGTATTGCACACACACTTCTGTGCTATAATATGTTCCGCGTATCTGGCTGATCTCCTTTGGAATTTGCCGCTATCAAAATTTTATTAGGAGGAATCAATCATATCAGTGAGCTTAGTGTGAAGAAAAGCATCCAAGAACACCCCATTATTTCTTGACAGCTAAATTAAACGATTTCAAAGAACCGAAATGTAAATTGAGATCCAAAGTGATTCCCTTAATAAAGTTATTTGTACCAAAGGTAAGAGGAAACAAATTTAATAGCCCAAAAAGATAGGCGGCAATCAATTTGCCATGTCGACTTGCAAAATTTGAGGTTTTAATTAAATTTAATGCGCGTCGTTTTGTTAGCTAGAGGATTTGATGCGATGATCCCGAGCCGTTTAAATCAATTTGTATTTCATCAATTTGATTACGTGTTATTGTCGCCTTGTTAGGTTTTTGGTTACCGACCCTAAGTCCACACCGAGGGAAACCTGCGAACCGGTACTGGTTTACCCCCGGCTTAGCAACTGTAGGACCCTAGAAGAAAAAGAAGAGGATAGTTGAAAGTAAGTGTTAGGGAATGAAGAAGAGACCATCTTAAAAGGGCGGAGAGGAGAGGGCCAGGTGTGTTCGCGAGGTCTCATAAGCCTCAATGTGAATTAGGCAACCAAGAAGTTTATATATTCACCATGTGCCTAGAGTCACGGTATAATATGCCCTATGCATGCGGGCGGGAGACTGAGCGCATAAGAATTGCCCCGAGGGAGCGCCTTATTAAGTTAGAATTGTTTTTAATGCGTTTGGATTGAGGTTAATTAAATGCCGGTATAAGATACGGTATTATCCGAACAAACGAAAAAGTCATTCAGTTGATGTTCAGTAATATCGTTTCATAACCATACACAATATCTATACATATTATAAAATAATGTCCTCTTTTCTGTCTGTTTTATGTTATACATTTTCTCAAAATCTACTAAACGGATTTTTATAAAATTTGGTATGGAGATGGTTTAGGACCCTGGGAAGGTTATAGGCTACTTTCTATTCGGGAAAATATATAGCGGGACTTTTATCCCGAAAAATCTATGTTATTTCTCATATACAGTCAGGCCCAAATCTAGCTATAAAAATTTAAAATTTCTAATCGCGCCAAACGTTTATATCTGTATCAATTAATATCGTTTAATTTTAAGAAAATAAAATTCTCAGGTTTAGTTTTATTTTATGAAGAAAAAAGAATTCGATTGAAGTTATATGTAGAAACGTATTAAGGTTTCGAATTTGTTCAGCTATTTGTGTGGCTGATTGTGCTTATGTACAATCAATACAATACAATACAAATATTTCTTATTGTTACCATTGTTAGAAAGAAAACAAGAATTATACATTTTCTTACTTCTATGGTGTACAATGGGCGGCCTTATTATTACAAGTTATTTTATCCAAACAACCCTAGTATGAAAAGAAACTAGTGTCAATAGTTATAAATTAAAAAAAAATCTGTTCATAGATCGCGTCGTCAGGTTTTCCTGAAATTCTTCTTTTGAAACGAAATTTCGAACCCACGACCACCTGTTTATCCTATAAAAAGCAACAATAAACTCTCTTCGTATCGTTTTTATACACAATATTAAATATAATATGAGAAATATCAACAACAAATTATTATTACAAAATTAATTTTGTAATAAGACTAGTGTCAAAAAAAGGTGTACTGTAGGCTACTAGGCTAAGATTTACATCTTCACAATACAGACTTGTCTACTAGGAAGGCCATAGGATATAAATTCAAATGTAAAATATAGTTTTGTTAACTTCGAAAAAAAAAGAATTTTGAACAAATCTATTTTTATAAATATCATGTACTAAAGAACTTTTTTATATCCAGCTTTGGAAAAATTATTTCCCAAAAACACAATCATTCGTCCCACTGAAATCGAACCTACGGCCTTTCCTCTTGGCGATTCATTTGCCACCACGTTACGGAGGTTATTTGACATAGGTATTTACCCTAATTGATAATATAAGGTTATAAGTTCATTCAGAAGGCTATAAATTATTTCATAAATATTTCCTAAATTACGTGTAATTAATAAATTATTTGTACCTGTTTTCGGTCGACCCACCCCTCAGTCTCGTGACCATGAAGGCTGCAAAGTCTTTAAAACGTTGGGAGAAAATCTATATCTATATATATATATAAAAATGAATCCCTATTTCCCTTGGTCACACCATCACGCGTGAACGGCTGGACCGATTTCACTATTTTTTTTTGTTGTGTTTGTTATTGTCAGGAGAAGTATCTTACGAAAGAAAAATTCTGAAAAAAATAGCGCGGATATTAGAAAATTTAAGAAAACTTAACGAAAATATTATATTTTATATGACTGTCAATTGTTTGAAATAACTGTCAGCGATTGACCGTCTGTCGGGTCAGCTAGTTATAATTTAAAACCCGGGATAAAATCCGAAAATATGTTTTATTTCAATATTTACCTGGTGGACCAGGTTTTGACCAGAACTTTGAAACAAACAAAATGTTGCTACTTTTATTTCCCAAGATAAAAGTAGCATATGTTCATCTGATGGTCTGATACTATCACCATACAAAATTACATTAAACTCCGTTCTGTAGTTTTTGAATACATCAGCTTTAAACAGACATAGAGGATGCAGACTTTGTCTAAAATACTGAGTAAAATGTATGCTTATGTACCATATTATAGACCCGGTTATAAAAGAACGCTAGGTTTTAAAATCTAAACTAACAAAGCCGTCTAATCAACTAAAGGTTTACAATAACCCGAACAAAAACAATATACACACAATAATACGAACTTCAAAAGTCCAGCACGACTGCCCGATAAGCTGGGGTTATCTTTCTGTCAGCACTACGCCACACCAGTCTAATTGAAACTTTATTCTGCAGATCCCAAGTCTCGGATTTACTTGTGTGGACTTTGTAAAATAATTTTCAGAGCTAACCCGCTTTTGAAGTTGTATTGTTATCAGAAAGAATTTGATCTGCAGTTTCAGATTTTTGACATTGAAATACGATTCAGTTGTATTTGTGTAGTGTTTTTAAAGGTTTATTTGACCGGTAGGTACCACCGCAATGTCTATTTCTGTTGTGTTTCGGTTAGAAGAACATTGTAGCTAGTGTAACTTCTGGACATAATAAGACTTAACATCTCATGTCTCAAGATTGCGAGCGCAATGTAATGCCTAACAATACTTTGTAATTCAAGGTACTGTATTGTATTTCTACTGTTGTATAATTATCTTAAAAAGTTTTATAGAACGCATTTAAGCATATTAGGACTTATATATGGCATCGGGTCCCTTTTGGAAAATTTCATCCTTCCCTATTGATACATTGCCAAACACTATATCAAATAACCTAATGTTTCCATTCTCATTCAATCATGTACCTTCTTTCATAAATAAATTTAAACTAACCCAATCCTCTTTGTCAAAGCCTATTCATTGCCAACAAATAAAGAACATTCTCGGAATGTGTCGAAACTTTCGGTTTTTCTGCTCCAATGCCGTGAAGGTGGATTGATAAAAACTTTTCAATCATAACTGTCAAAGATCTGAGGCCGAAACAACGAAGACACGTTCGGGCACGGGCGACGCCGAAAATTATCTTTATACTTTCTTTCGTTTATCTTTCTTATTGGAATTTTTGCCATGAATCGATTGTGTGATCAAATTGTTCAAGTTTTCGATTTAATCGGAAAAGTTTGTGTAATCAAATCAATATTAAAATGCTTTATGAGCCTGTATCTTTTGGATGAGGCGTTCACCCAAGGAGGGGTTCTTGCGGGATTAAAAATTATAGCAGTACAAAAAATTATTGAAGCTATATTAAACATAAGTGATGATTAAAAACATTAAAAGTATTCTGTTAATAAAAATAATCATCATCATCATCAGCCGCAGGATCTCCACTGCTGGACATGGCCTGCCCCAAAAATTTCCTGACGACCAAAAACTAAATTAAAACTTTCAAGATTAGTGTACTTTTTTGTCGCATGAAATATAAGGCTTTTTTATTTTTATTTCACGCAGTAGCGTTTGTTTTAAGTTCTATTAGGGGATTCAGAGTAAACAGTGGTTTTGACTATTTGACTAAGATATTCTATGTTCATAAAAACCGTAGATCTAAATCTTCTGTCCACAGTGACAAAATATACAACCACGACAACGAAAAGGTCCTTTAAAGACTGCAGTAAATTTACATAAATAACGTTGAATAACCACACAGTTATTTGTTCGCATATGCAATAAAAAAACATAATGTGATGTCATATGAAAATTACTTCAATTGAATTTTAATATCCGATATAAATATCCTGGAATTCATTCCAATACCTTTGTGATAGACCAACTAAAGGAAATAATATTAACAGGAAATCTTGGAAACGCTGAGTGAATGCAAAATTATTTGATGTTTCTTCGTAAATGAAATTTAAAATTGTAATGGATGCAATACGTTTTGCATAAGACAAGAATGGTGGACTAACTGGATACACTACTAATGTTCTAACTGGAGGCTTATTGTGTCCTTAAAGTTTATTTTCCTTAAAGATGGGGAATATTCCCATAATCGATATAGTGCTCTAGTATTGGTCTCCACGTACCATGATGATTTGGTATTTCTATAAAGCTGAAGCTGCCTGTCTGGAGTCTGTCTGATCGATGATGAGACATTTGAGTGTTAAGTTAAATATAATTGTGAAGTTTCTAGGAAATGGACTTGGTGTAAAGAATAAAATAATCCTTAAACTAATGTAAATAAAAAATGTTATTTCCACTAATGTCAGCAGGGAAAAATAATATAACACTTTAACTAATCTAAATAAAAAAAAATGTCAGCAAGGCAAATGGAAAATACAATTGTTCGTAATTGCAAGCAAATATAAAATACTGTTTCTCGGAATGTCTGAACACATTCGCTCAAACAAAGTACATTAGACATACACAATTACTCCGGAAATTACTTAAACTTTCGCCGAGAAAACGCGAGCCTTATCGTAAAAGAAAATTATGTACAATTCCATAAAGGGAGATTAAAACGATTTGATAACGAAATACTTGAAACTGATTAGCTTAACATGGATTTCAAGTAATTGTTGATAATAGACTTATATTTGTGGAGTATTACCGCATACAGAAAAATATCAAGCTTTTTTCTACTTCCAAGAGTAGGCAGGGATGTAGGTAATTGAAAGGGTAGGAATTATATAAAGTTTGTGAATAAATTCTTTATAATTAATTCCTCCTCACCGAATTTTGACCACGGAGGCCATCAGACGTCAGCCAGGTACGCAGAACGTATTACAGTACACATGTGTGCGCAATACACAGGTGCACTCTCTGTTCCTTCACTCTAATAGACCGGTGAGACGGAAACGTTTGTAGAAGGAATTTTGGATACAGACCCTTGGTGTACATTCAGAAAACAAGTCCGGGATAAATATGCTGACGATCGAAAATTGCAATATTTTTTGTTATCATTATAGCTGGACTTCTATTACCATTACATTTATTATTCTTTTCCCAATCAAGATATAAAGAATTTTAAGTCACCTTACTATATTTTTACATTAAATTTTGTTCAGGATCGAAGTTCTCAAAAAGCAAAGTTAAAAAAAAAAAAACAAAGCAGAAATCCACAAAAAATTCAATTATATTTTTCATATGAAAAGTAACTGAAAATTATCCTGATTAATATCATGAGTTCCACGGGAATATTAACCGTAAACAAAGGATTTCATGATCCAAAAAAACAACAACGCCAAACATTCATGTCACAGCAAACGAAATACGAGTCCTACGCCCTAATGGGAAATAAATACGACCGTACGGGAATGTGAAGACTACATTCCCAGAGTATTCGTTAGATTCCCATTGGGTTTATTTTAAAAACAAAAGTTGAGGGTTGTGCCAAACTATATGTGTTTACAGATATCATATTGTTGTAATAAAAATATTTTTATGGGTATTCGTGACACTTTTTGCTATAAAAAAACTAACCCCCTTATTCATAGACGTTTTTTATCGAACGACCGAGTAAGGCTGTGATAACAAGTCTGTTTCTCAGTGCTGACGGCATGGCAGTCTTCGCAGTGCGTAGACGTAGGGCCGTTGTGATTGGCTAATATTGAAATACAACAATAATAACCAATCACAACGGCCCTATGTCTATTCTCAGTGCCGTTGAGCACTGAGAAACAGGCTTGTTATCACAGCTTTACTCCGTCCTTAGATAAAAAACGTTTATGAATAAGGGGGTAAGTGTTTAACAGACTAATAATATTTAAATTACATTGTTTTTATAGAATTTAAAGTGCGTATGATTTAGAGTATTTTTTTTTTTATTATTTTCTCACTAATGTATCAAGAACGTAGTTTACTCAAACTCTAAAATATTATACAGCAGAATTATAAAATTCCACTAAGATTTATGTGATAAACATTTAACATCTGAAGATAACGTAAATGTTAATTATTATACAGAAGATTTTATACTAAAGCGTGACGTCATCGCAATTACGATGCCTAAGTGCAAACGAGATAGCCTCATAAGCGCCCATTCTTACTCACACCGATATTTACAAACGCATCTATTTCAGTTTTATGCGGTGTTGATAACGATTTAATTTGTCGTATAATTTCCTGTTGCCTTTATATAATCCTTGGTCGCCCGTATCCAAATAAGCTGCGATTGAAACAGGTTTTAATGCGCCAACGCATACGTTCGCAATTTGATTGACGCGACTGTCGGAAATGCCGCACGCGTGACTATTGAAAATTAATATACAAACATAAACGATTATTACTACTAGCATTTTTTTAATGTTATTTGGGTACTTCTCTCCAACATAATACGCCAGTCTTGTTATAACTTAACCTATAAATACAAAATCATCATAAATATTATTATTATTTTATTCGAAACATCCCAAAGAAGACAAATCACTTATATTACTGAATTAATAAGTTTAAAACTGCTGCCATCAAAAGGGATCCTCAAGGACTTCATCAGACTGAAGTAGACAATCAAGAATGTTACGCAGTTGCAAGGTACAGTACAGTCGCTTAGATACGACCCGCTTGAAGTTTGTCACAAGTGACGACAAAGCCATTGTTGGGGACTTTTTTCTATAGGGAAAAACCTCTTAGATTCCCTCCTACTATTGGTAAGTAGGGTATGTCGGATTTTTATCGGCCAAAAGCCCCATGTTAGTCTCCACCTGCACCTTGGTGGATCTCCGGGACCTCCAAAAAATGAACTCCCCACTTCACAAATGCGTCGCTAATGCACTGTCTCTGAGAAATAAAAGCTCTTGTTAACTCAACACCCTTCCATCCGCCCCCTACTCTCTCTACAATCTATCTGTAAGTTGTTAAGCAGATGTACCAGGGCGATAGACACGAACGTCTCGGCATCTTCGTCTCCAATCTAGGTCGATTGCTGGAGTGCCGACAGACGCAGATCGGGTTTTGTGAGTAGCTTCAAACCGGCCAAGACACGCCGGCCGTACTGTATCCTGCATAAATAAATTAAGTTAGTACTTACGACGCAGGTGCGTCTCTGAACGTTTATTATGATAAAGTTGTACTTACCCACCCATTACCGTACTGTGGTGAAAGTTTGAAATTTTACCTTGAACGGTTTGACGCTAGGATTTTTTCCGTAATGCTCCTGTAATTCCTGTGGGTATTATTAGTATTATTTTTTATCTTTATTTAAGGAGTTTGGCCGTTGTTTACTGGGTATTATTTGGGTTTGGATGAATGGTGATATTTGTGAATATTGATTTAAATAAGTGATCGCAATTTGAATTCAGCGCGTTTGAGTTGAGATTGATTCTATGAGGTTTTAAATAGTTTTTTTTATTGCTTTGCATGACGAAACTAGCTTGCCATTTGATTAATGGTAAGCGATACGACCGCTCTTAAATAGTATAAACACCATCCATTACCTTGAATTACAAAGTATTGTTTGGTATTCTACTGCAGTAGTTACACTAGCTACAATATTAAACAACATTATTTGTTTCATAATACATATTTGTGAATTTTAATTACCAATATTACGTATCAATTACAAATTGAAATTGCAATTTCAATAATATTAATTGAAATTCTTATGACTAAGCCTTAAAATACCGCTATAGGATATTCAAAACCTATTAAAAACAGAAAAACCTAAACCACCACTACCACTCAGTAATTCGTAATTGAAAGGTTGGATTTCGCGTTCCTTAAGTTTTTTACCCAAACTCAGTGCGCCGTAATAGCCTCAATTCGGCTTTTACTTTATTCTTGATGGAATGCCTTATGCGCGCGCTCCTTACCATTATCATCATCATTTCAGCCGGGAATCGTCCACAGCTGGCCACAGGCCTCCCGCATTGAGCGCCACAGGGACCGGTGCTGGGCCGCCCTCATCTATCGGACTCCGGCGACCCTCACCAGACCGTCGGTCCATCTCATGGGGGGCCTGCCTACGCTGCGTCTCCCGGTTCGTGGTCACCACTCCAGAACTTTTCCGCTCCATCGACCATCAGTTCTACGAGCTATGTGCGCCCCTTGTGATATAACATAATATTGTTTTCCAAATTTGTGTGTGTTATACCTCTGCGTACTCCCGATTTCTGATAAACAAGGAAGGCCTGATATGATGCTAGTGTTATTCTGTACTAGTTGTTTTGTGGTCATAATATAGAAATTATGCGTTATATAGTAATATGAGCCCTGTATTATATACTGTCCCACTGCACGGGCTTCCTGCACTACTGAGGGATTAGACCTTAGTCCACCACGCTGGCCTAGTGTGGATCGGTAGACTTCGCACACCCTCAAAATTATGCGGGAATCAGTTTGGTTAGGTATAATTACACCTATATAATTATAGTATTTCATAAAAGTGTTATGATTGCTCTTTGTCATTGATAAAAATTATTGTGCAAAGTAATTTTCCTTGTAACACGTGAATAATCCAAATAAATGAAATCATAAACAGATTTCAAATCTTGCCAAAATCCTGACGTCGTTTATTTATTTAAATGTCATGTTTTGGATTTGTATGAAATAATGTCAAAATCTATTTGTAGTTTTTATAACAAGGATAATTGAATTCATTTTCCAAGTAAACAACCACAAAACAAATGACGTGCTAAATAAAACACAATAGAAATAATACACTACACGATTTCGAATATAAGTCGGTGGCCGATTGTGTTCCGATCGCGACCGACTTTTATCGGTTCGGTTGTACGATATCCGATTTTTGACTCATACAATAAGTATACTTTGGTCAATTTCTCAAAAAATCGAGCAAAGGTGAGTAATAAATAATTTCATAAAAATATAGGGTCATATTTCTTAAGAGCAGATTTTTAGTGATTGTGTGTGTTACTTGAGCAGAAAATATATAAGATGGTATGTATGTCTTATATTTTTGTCGCCATGCATCAGTATGCAAAATGCCAAAGACAAATGTACCAACTTATTATTTAAACAATGAGTTTGAACATTCAGGATCGTATAAATAGATTCAACTGAACTTCGCCCCGTTGTACTATATCAGCTGATACGCCGTCAAAGGCAGTATCTCAAGACCGTCGCTATTTTATTTATTGCTTTCAATGACGAGACGAGCTTGCCGTTCGCCTGATGGTAAGCGATGCGACTGCCCATAAACAGTAGAAACACCATCCAACATTGAATTACAAAGTATTGTTTGGTATTCCACTACGCTCGCCATCCTGAGACATGTGATGTCAAGTTTTATTATGTCCAGTAGTAACACTGCCCACAAAGCTATTTAATAAACAGATACAAACATCACTTCAAAAAATATCTCAAGTCACATTTGGCGAGCTAAGTCTTGTTTATTAAAGATTGCCTCAGCTTACATCACGCGCTCAAGTGCCAGCTGGGTAATACTTTAAACGCCTACATAATGCGCTGGACAGACAGAAAAGACGTAAGATGCACCCAGTGCGCGGACATATCTCTTTTCCGCGTCCCTTTCATACAAAATGTATAGAAATCTCGTGATGCAAAACATACAGAAAATTCAGAGAGCGACATGACATGGAGATGACGCGAAATTGGTCAGCCGATAACCGTCATCTCTCGTGGCACCCAGCATCACGTCCGAGCCTCGTCTTTTCTATATGTTTTAAAAAATTACGACGGTGCCCCGTCCGTGCCATGTCTGCGCCCCATGTCTTTTCTGTGTGGCCCGCGCCTAAAGGCTTACTCAAAAGTGACATTAGTTTATTAAGGCAGCCCTTAATCCAACTTAACGATGTGTATATAAAACAAAATGTTGTAGAACCTCTTGTTCGAATATAATTTAAAAATTAAAAACATAAATGTCTTATGTCAACTCGTGTAAAACAAGTGCTCAATGATAAAAAAACATTCTCCGAATTTATCCGTATTTTTCATTTCACGTATAGTATTTCATTATTTTGACTACACAAAAACATATATGTTTTTTAACACCAGGATATGTTTATCTTTTTTTCTCTTTATTGTATAAAAAGTCGTCTAATGAATACACTAAGTTCATACATTATTAAAATTGCATACAAACATTCGACTTTAATGACCGATATTTAACGGTCGTCTGCGTTAGGTATAAAGTGATGTAAAATGTGTTCAACTTCGCTCGATAATTGATGTGTAATATTGTTGACTCAGTCAATCATTGTATGTACAAGTTCAGACTCGTAAACTAAAGGAAAATATATATTGTTATAAATTAAAACGCGGACATAATGGATGTAAAGTATATTTTAATAGTGGTGTGTGTTTTAGAGTGGACGATTGCCAAAAATAACAATAAAATTGGTGCGTATAAAAAAAATATCATTGGATTTACAAGGGCTTCTCGGAGTAAGTTAAGTGAAAGCATATTTATTACAGCAAACCTAAAATATTATATACAAGAATATAGAGCAAATGTTTTAATTAAAAAAATATTTAATATGGAAGTTCTATCAACGAAATTTATATTCTAACGGGGTCTAATTTGTGGTGGAACGAATTTTTTAAACGTCACTTCAAAGTGACGCCACTGCACCCGACGGTAAGTGGAATGCACTCCAGGGGCCTTATTCTCTATCCCGCACGTTATTTTGACAGTGCGTAACAAGCACGTAACACAACACATCATGTTTAGGAGAATAAGGGCCCTGGGGCCTTATTCTTTATCCCGCACGTTATTTTGACAGTGTGTAACAAGCACGTAACACAACGCATCATGTTTAGGACTATAGAAATTTGGCTTACAGAATACCATTTCACACACATTTCTCGAAGATAACATGACACGGCCGCGTTACGCGTTTACACTATCATACAGAATAAGGGCCCAGTAGTGTTGACTTATAAGAGATGATTACCCCACGGCAGTCGACACAATTAAAGAGATTTCAACTCAAGATCACAATCAGCCAACTTTTCCCGCTCATTTTCCAAAATTATTCTTTGATTCCTTGTCTTGATAATAAGGAAGACAACAAAAAAAATCAGTCAAGTCAGTCTGTTCTCAAGTGATGCTCTTGTATACATGTGGCAACTGATTTTATTTATGTAGATATGTGACAAAGACGAGAGACCAACTTGTGGGTCACGTGTTGGTCCCTCGACCAATCACCGTCGTCACTATACAACGCGGACGTTCGTGATGTATTATTTCTTTTGGTACATTCAGATATCTTCAGATCTCACATTTTTTTTCAGATTATACAAGTGTGGTGTTGTCAGTGTTCCATAAGCAAAATAAATCAGATAAAGGTAAGAGTATTGAATTAGTATTTAACTATAAAGTAATATATATTTCGGTTTGAGTGAAATGAATATTTTTTTTGTCGCTACGGTTTATATATCATCTATAGTATTATATAGAATTTGAAGCATTTCTCTGTTTTTATGTTTGTCTCGGAGTCTGGAATTTGTGTCCGAAATGGCGATAGGCTCGCTCCCTATCACATCATGGGACGGTACACACTCGGCGAAAAGTGGGCGCACTGGCTGCGCCTCTGCTTACCCCTTCGAGGATAAATGCGTGATGTGTGTATTGAAGTGTTTGATTGAATACGCTTATCTCAGGAACTACTAAGCCGAATAGATTTTTTTGTATGGATAGCCCATTTACCGAGGCCATAGGCTATATAACTATAAATAAATGTGCTGGTTAAATTTGCCCTTAATACGCTACTTATCTTTTACAGATAAAATATATTATAATGAAGGTGATTATATAGATTTTGTTTGTGAATTACAAACCCAATACAAAATCAAAGATTATACTATCAGTATGGTTCATGTTAAGTGTAAGTATTTTTGTAATTTACAACTCTGATATAACTTAATACGGTTTCATTTCAAAAGTTTAATTTATTTTAATTTCAGTTAGAAACCTATTAAGAATTCTAGTATGCGAGAGACCACCTTTAAATTAAAATTAAATTAACATATCTCAATTAGCAGTTTGTAGTCACTGTTTTGTTCCGGTTTGAAGGATATTGTAGCTAGTGTAACTACTGAAATAATAAGACTTAACATTTCAAGTGAAATAACATCTCTGGAATACCAAACCATACTTTGTAATTTAATGTATTGGATGATAGTTCTACTGTTTATAGTCGTATAACTTAACATCAGGCGAATGGGAAACTCGTCTCGTCATTAAAAGTAATAAAAAAATAGTGACAGTTTTAAGATCCTAGCTTTGACAGCGTCTCAGCCAATATCGTACTTCAGAGCGAAATTAATTTGGATCTATTAATACGATCCTGAATGTTCAAACTCATTGTTTAAGTAATAAGTTGATACATTTGTCTTTGGCATATTGCGCACTGATGCATGGCGACAAAAATAAACTATGACACACTACCATATATTTTAACTAGCACCTAACCACCAAGTCATTCAGAGCATTAAAATTTAAATTATTTTTTCAGATAGACTTGTACCTACTATATTATACAATACCAATGTAGCTTTTATCAAATACATGATAACAGCTGAAGAAATAGACAACAGATCCGCGGTATATTGTAGTGTGAGAAAAAAATCCAAAGTAATCAATAACACCACTTCCAAAGAATTGTTTATGAATCATTCGGGTTAGTAATTTAATTCTAATGCTATAATGCTAGTTTAGAACTACGCTAAGATCGGTGATTTTAAATCTATATACTATTGAAACGTAAGGCGTTCATGAAATTTAAACATTACATTTATTTCTTACTACACCTACACTACACCTGATGGTAAGTAGATGGGGTCCAATAGAATTTTGACTGGCAAGAGATGATTACGCCTCGACAGTCAACACAATTATGCCGGCCTTTTGGAACCGGATATGGATTCCACTCCACCCACCATCATGTCCAGTGTCACGTTGCCTAGCTCGTATGAAAAAAGATATGTGTGATGATGGACTCTGCAGATTTGTAATGTAGTTTTTTCACTTTACCATTCTAGGTCAACAGATTGGTAATCCAATTAAAAATATTGAGTACTATGAAGGGAATCCAATGAGAGTGTCCTGCAACAAAGGAGGTAACACATCAGAAACTTATTATTGAAATTTTATCATAATTATGGCCAAGGACGGCGATAGCCTAATTGGTAGTGGAACGGACTGCCGAGACGAATGTCCGCAGGTTCAAATACCAAGGGCACACACCTCTGACTTTTCTAAAATTATACGTGTACTCTTTGTGAATTATCGCTTGCTTTAACAGTGAAGAAAAAACATCATGAGAAAACCTGCACACTTGAGAAGTTCACTATAGGAATTTCGAAAGTGTGTGAAGTCTACCAACCCGTACTAGGCCAGCGTGGTGGACTAAGGGCTAATCTCCTCTTAGTAGTAGAGGAGGCCTGTGCTCAGCAGTGGGACAGTATATACTTAATACAGGGCTGATATTATGATTATTTGATATTGTGGCTAAGGATGGATTTCATAGACTTGGAATGTCAAGGTCTTTAAGGAAGATTCCCAGTCAGGAAGATGTTGCGCCTGACCGGCCGCGGCCCCTCCGACGGTTCCTATTCGGAGATAGTATATATGCAACGCGTCGCTCAAATTGTGCAAGCGTGATTCAGGATCGACGTCGCCATCTATCGTGATTGCTTTGTGATATCACTGTAGTTGCGTCACTGCATCGATCCTCTTGCAGTTCCGGCGATGTTGACAAGATGGCGGTGTATGCATCGATTGTACCGCCACAGGTCTTTTGAGCCACAACCTCCCCAATCCATAGGAGACGGGCCGCACCAGGCGGCTACGGACAACGACTTAGTCACTTCCGTCAGAGGAAGCCCTTAGCCGTCCCTAAAGCACCGAAGAGGGCCACCGCTAAGGTTTAGTTGGTATGCCATGCGTAGATTAGGTGGACAACTTGATGTTAAGCAATCTTCACTTATTAAACATACAATTCCATAGGGATGAATTTTCTGAAGATATTAAATAATAATTGTGATTGGATATCGGGTTCGAGTCCCGGGTCGGGCAGTGATATTTGGTATTTGCTCAGTATTAGCGTCGAGTCTGGAATTTGTACATATTAAGGATATGCTCACTGCCTATCCCATCTTGGATAAAACATATTCTCGTAGCACCTCTGCTTACCCTTTGTGGGCGTGGATAGGGAGTAGGTGAGAGATTTACATAAAAAAGACCCATGTTATTCTAGAATTGTAGATTAAAAAAAGCCCAATAAATCTTCTTTTCCCAGCTATATTTATTTCACTTAACCATCTATTTCTAATAATTGTATTCTGATTTGTTGTGTTAAGATATTTTTAAAATAAAAAAAACGTCTTTTACAGATAAACTAATTCAAAAGGTAAATGAAAAGTATGTCATTATGTATAAAAACATCTATTTGAACTCGTCTGATTCTGGTTCCTTGATATTTTGTAATAGTATAACCAATAAAACTATGAAAACTGGCATTGTTTACACACGAGCAATTTACAACAAAAGGATCTATTCATTGACAAATTCACAAATAAGTTCAAGTAAGTATAACATTGTTTTAACCGGGAGTGATATCAGCCCCGCACTATCTCGAGGCAATTCTTGTTCGCTCAGTGTCCACACCGAATGCACGCTCATGCTCCCGGAGACATTGAGGCCCAAGGTGCACAATTAAGTGTATACCTCATGGTTGCCAATTCACATTACCTATGAGTAACGTGACCATTTATTTTTCGTCTCAAAACGGGACATTGGTTTATTTACGTTAAGAATAGATTCTCAATGTAAAAAAGCAACACACGCTTTTTAGAAAATTTGTACTTCGGCGGCCGAGCGTTGCGCGGATGAAAATTCGGAAAATCTCGTTTTCCCGAACAACTACAAAGATAAAATTTTTACTCATTACTCATCTCATCATTTTATTCACTAGAGAAAAGATTCGTAGTCGTTGTAGTCTTTACTAAAGCTTACTACTTGTAGCAGCCCGGTCGGCTCTTAAATTTTCGCACGGTTTCTAATAACGGAACAATTTTGTGTCTCCGAGATTTTTGTGGGGACACCGGGACAGATTACCGAAAAAAGGGACGGTCCCGTTTTAAACGAGACGTCTGGTCACGTTACCTATGAGGGCTCGCGAACATTTCCTGGCTTTCTCCCCTCTCATCCTAAGAAGGTTCCTTCTCCTTCCTCCAAAATTCCTTCCCCAAATATCCCCTGCCTACTATCCTCCAGGACAATGCAGTCGCTAAGCTAGGCGATTCCAGTATCCCATACGTAGGTTTCCCCTTATGTTGACTGCGAGATCCCATACAAAAAGAAAATAAAACCGAGACTGTTATTAAGATATCCAAGATACTCGTGGAATTGTAGAACGGCACTTTGACTACAGCCTAAGAACTCGGTTACGTTTTTTAAAAATACCATTATGTTTTGGTCATGACTAAGTGTATAAAAAAAAATGACATCATGAATTTAAATAATAAAAGCGGCGATAGCCTAAGTATAAATGCTACGAACTGCCGAGTCAACTGTTACGGGATTGAATCCAACTGCACCTTTGACTCTTTCAAGCTACGTGGATATTTAATAAAACATCGTAAGGAAGCATACATACCTACAAATGTGCCAAAAGTATTTTTAAGGTATGTAATGATGGCTGAACGACTTTCATAAGACGGTTTAATTTAATTTTATCCGTGGTGCTTTATAACTAGCTTATCTAGTTGTACACATCCCTATCCTTGAGGTTAAGACGCCTCCTTAGATCATGATTTTGTTACCCGCATTGCTATGGTGGGAAGTGGACAACTAATATTTCCAACTCCTCCCTATCTTTCTATTTGATTAATTTCTTTGCGGGATAATAGTTTTCCCTGAGACTCGCCGAACTTCACCGCTTGGCGTCATAAAATGCGTGCCACTGCTGATCCTAGCTTACAGGAGTTGTAGTGGTGGATGTGAGAACGGAAAAGTCTCGTTTCATAAGACGGCCGGCAGCGACTGGATGAATAAAGCAGCAGACCGGGCTCTGTGACGTTCCTTAGGAGAGGCTTATGTCCAGCAGTGGACTGCAACGGGCTGATGATGATGATGTGATGTATGCCTTCCCGCTTAAGGACTACATGACGAGAAATCCCGTACTCAGTAATGATGGAAGTTATTAATACAACATAATTAATAATTTATTACATGTATATCTGAAAAACATTCAATGTTATAACCATATTGCTACATATAACACAATGCTGCTTGGAGGCAGAAATAGACAACGCTGTGGTACCCTACCCGCACCAAACGCCACTCGACCATACACATACGATTATCATTTACCACAATCATTGAAACTGTAACTCAATCATAATCTCTGTTTGAATTTTAGAAAGACCTGGTACGGATCAAATGTCTGTCGTTTTAAAATCAGCAAGGCAAGAAATTGTTCACCAACCAACCACCTACCAACCGGCAACAACCAATGAATTTCCACCGCAAAAATCAACCTCCATCGCGTGGAAAAAATGTTGTGAGTAGCCACCTTTCCTTTTTAACACTGACGCGGCAAAGTGACCTCACTACACTTGATGGTTATTTATTTATAAAGATACACTAAACAGATTACTGACAATAATAATCTAAATTACATTAAAGTGGGTCTAAAGGCTAATCAGAATCCCAATAGAAGTGTATACAACTTATTCAAAATAGGTGACACGTACATGTTATTTAGTGACAAAATAATAATAATAAATATAAAATATGTTGGCTAATGTAAGGCAGACGATGTGGGAGTTGTATTTGACTTGGGTGCTGCGGACAATATGTATTTTACTGAGCGTCGGAGTTAGCGGAGTGGGTTGCAGTATCGGCCGGCGAAATAAATTATCCATCATTAGACACAATTATGCCGGGCTTTTTGGAAGCGGATATACAAATTTATTTGAATGGGACATACGTGGGCGACTATGTCGGGTTTTACACCTTGGGTACAGTCGCTATCAGGCCGGATACAAATATACTACCACTAGCAAAATGATAGAATATCTGTCTATACGATTATACAAAATAATATATTATTATTATATATAGATAGCCCCCTGCCCTCGACCCCCCTATGGTCTCTATTAGTCGCCTCGTTCGACAGACAGGGGATACGGTGGTAGAATTCACCAATCGCTCTCAATGCAAAAGGCGGAGGGTTCCGGTCGTCTAATCCATATAACTCAACAGCATGCAACTTAAATCAGTTTTGTTGGGGTTACCGCCCTGTACGAGCTGGCGAGTTAGTGCCACCCACAGCAACACCAAGGTTGCCCAACCTTTACAAAGGTTGGACCAAAATGATAGAACTCAGTAGCCAAGAAGATTTGTATAAAATAAGTAAGTTTTTATGACTTCCTAGGGTATAATGCATTTTTCGAATAAGTAGCAATTGTCATCGACTTTAAGGCACATTTTTCAACTTGAAGAGTATTTTGAAACTCAACGGGAGCTGTTTATAGTCGATGAGCCATACTATGAGCTTGTGGATAGACATATTTTATAGTCCACTGGTGAGCACGAAACTTATGTTCTACTGAAAAGATCTAGCCCTATTGATTCTCAAAGTAGGCCAGATGGACCCCCAGGGGTCCACGGGAGACCTGATTAGGGTCTACGTTGGCATGACAAAAAAATTAAGGTCCACAATTCATAAGCAGGGGTCCACGAAAATGTATCTGGTTTCATAGTATAGTACTAAAATGTTGGCCTGACTTCATCTATTAATGCAGGCAGATAATATCGTTAGGTGTCGGAAGAGGCACGATGACCCTAACATAACTGTCCAGACGCCCCCCCCCCCCCCCTTAGACTGGGCAGTTGTTACACTGCACTCTCTCTGCGAAACCATAAAAAGAAAAGGTCCACCAGAACGAACAGAATTTTGAAAGGGGTCTATGAGAAAAAAAGCGTTTGAGAACCTCTGGTCTAGCCTTTAGTCAACCATGCTGGCTTAACGTAGGTGTACCACTTTTATATATCTTCCTTTTTCAGATATTATTGGAGGTAGTATGTCTTTGGTCTTAATTATATTGATGGGCATTCTACTCTGTCTACGAAAGAAGAATAAGGAAAAGCCTCCTCTTGAAGTCGTACCAGATCCAAAATATGAAGATATTGAACTTAACGTAAGTAACATATTACTTTCCGTTTTATCACATACTGGCTTTTACCTGCGGCTCCGCCCGCGTGAACAATTACTTCTGGGTTTTTTTTCCTGCGATATAAAGTAGCCTAAACCACTCAGGAATAATGTTGCTTCCTATTAGTTAAGAAAAATCACAATCCGTTTAATTGTTCCTAAGATTAGCGCGTTCAAACAAACTTTTCCGCTTTTTATATGAGTATAGTATACCTATAGATACAACAGAATCAAATAATGCATTAAAATATTTAATAAGAGAAATATAATTGATGAAAATTTGGCGAAACGTTGGGAATAAGTACATATAAATTGAGCTCATATTTGCTATATCACAAGAATATACATACACTTACGCCTTTTATTCGCGAAGGGGTAGGCAGAGGCGCATCTAATGCACCCACTTACTGCCGTATGTGTTCCATCCCATGATGTAATAGGGGGCGAACCTATCCTTATATCGGATACAAATTCCAGACTCCAGGCTGATACTAATTAGAATAATCTAATATCACTTTGCCCAACCCGGAGATCGAACCCGAGACCTCAGCACCACCGTACTGTGATACAACTATGCCACCGAGGCATAAGAATATCAATTAATCGTTCGTTTTTATTTCAGACCGCCTCCAAACAAATAATCTATGCAGAACTGGAATTATCAGAGGAGTCTTCCAATACTCATATATTTCAAAAAATAAATGAGCCGCAATATGCACAGATATGTAATCTGCAAAATAATGATAATAAATGATTTGAAATCATGATGTGCTGTTATTTAATTCCCGAGTAAGAAGGGTGAAATATAAATTCAAACGACTTAGTTGTTATACTATATTAGACCGACAGCGTTCCGCTTAATACAAGTGCACAAAATTGTACCCTGAAATAAAAGCGCTAGGTTTCAATTCGATTTAACAGTTATATGTCATGTCACGAACAATCGACGACGGACTATAGGCTTTAGCTCTAGGTTTCTGGCTGTCTCGAGTGAAAGTTGCGGCATTCAACCTTCGTGGCATGGCATTGGATTGGCTTAACACATGACTAGCTTTGCCTGGAATGTAGTGTGCTGTTATACTAGCTAACTAACTGTTATCTTTACAATAAAAGAAATTGTAACAGGCCAATGTTTGCACATTATAGATATTGAAGAAAACCTAGGGGGTCTACCCCCGAGGCAATTCTTGTGCACTTGGTCTCCACATCAAATGCACGCCCATGCGTGGGGACACATTTTCCGTGACCCTAGGCACACAATTCAGTGTGTATACCTCATGGTTGCTAAATCCACATTGAGACCTATAAGGGTTCGCGAACATTTCCCCTCCCTCTCCCTTTCAACCATCCTAAGAAAGCTCCTTCTCCTTCCTTTTCTCTTCCTTCCCTCTATCCGCTCCCTTTTTCCTCCCGGGCCCTGTGACCGGATAGCCGTAGGTCGTCAGCGTACCGTCCGCTGGCACCCTCGGTGATAACGATAGGGCCCACCAAATCCTCACAGGGACTGCCATGGTTGCTAAGCCGGGGGATCGCTTGTACACCGTTCGCAGGGTACCCCTGGAGATAACCGCGGCAGATCACCAAAAAAAAATTACAAAATAGTGGGTCTTTATTAGAGAAACAGAAGTCAAAACAAGTTTTTAAAATTTTTGACTGTCAGTTTTATAAAACGCATAACTCAAGAACTTCTGGATGGAATTGAATGCAATTTTTATATTGCTAGACGTCTAACTCAAAATATAGACTCCATTTCGGGAAAATTAAAAACGGACTTTATCCCGAAAAAAATTCAAGCAGGCGGAACTGCAAGCAAAAATGTATATAATATATCCACATTTAAACACGATGTTATCATGTTATGTAATCACGAAATATTGCAATTTTCGCCAATTATTTTGAGAAATTAGACGCCTCAAAACGATCAGTATTTATAAGAGATTGTAAATTGGACAATTAGTAAAAACATTTAAGCATCGCCGAGGGACTTCATTTCAACATCATTATAATCATCAGCCGCAAGATGTCCACTGCCGAGCATGTGCTCTAAAGATTTCCAGATCAACCTATTGGTAGCGACCCTCATCCAGCTCAACTTACTTTTTTAAAAACACTGATCTAAACCAGTCATTTACCAAAGACATCATCATCATTATGAGCCGCAGGATGTCCACTAAAAGAATATCGAACATATATAAAATAAAATATAGTCAAGTGTAATTGGCCTGTGAACACCAAAACTCAAGGTAGATAAGACATTTCGTGAGAAAAAAAATTACCCTCACAAAAAAACGTGTTAAATTACATCAGAAGCTCGTCTCGACCCTCCGCTTATTACCAAAGAGGAGGTAATTAATGTGCAGATAATAAGTTAAGTAGCAAGACATTAAAGGAATTTATTAAAGGTTATTTATAAGACAGAACTGCCTTCATAACCCAATTTTTTATGAAAATTTGTTGTTCCGATGTCGAGAAATTCTTTGCAAGTTTGCAGCTTATAATTATTTGTTATAATTTCGCGGTTTATAAGTTGCGTACACATACTAGAACCCGAGGTCCTGGGTTCAAAAATCTGTGTATATTTTCCTTAATGTACCTAGATTACCTAAAAAGGCTTGATTTTAGGAAGATCATAAAACGTCAGTTAAACCTTTTATGTAATATGTTTAAAAATGACTGACCGCACATTAGAATAAGATATGAGAAGGTTCCAGAATGTATTTTTTTTTTCAGTATATTGTAAGTTAATGGCAGGTAAGTTGACTATTAAATGCGCGATCGTTGCCTAACTTTGAAAAAGAACGTTAACGAAGTAGGGGGATAAATTTTTTTGGGTTGATAGTAATCATAATCCGCAACCGCAAGCAGAGCCAGTGTAATTAAACGATGCTTTGAGATTTTATATTTAACATCTCAAGATGAGGAACAAAAATGCTTCAAATGAGGTTATGAATGGTCTCCTAACTCAATATTTTTTATACATTTAAATAATAAGAAGAACATATCACTCATCAATATGTGTGTTATAGCAATAATACCCAGACCGCTAAATATTGATTCTCAAATCAATTTATTTCAACTCAAAACGTAATTTGTTTTTTTTTTTTTTGTTGCTTTGAATGACAAGACGAGCTTGCCGTTCGCTTGATGGTAAGCGATACGACCGCCGCGCCGATTAGAAACACCATCCAACACCTTGAATTACCAAGTATTGTCTGTCATTCCACTACGCTCGCCATCCTAAGGTTTTTTTTACGTCAAAAATGAGAAAATAAGATATTAAGCCTTATTATATCCACTGATTACAATGCTGGCTGCAATTTCACAATAAAATATCATATGACTGTTACTAACAAAATCGAATTAAATTATATTATGTTAATATTTGAAACTAGGTACTAGACTACTTAACTACACTTATAACTCGTCCCACCCCCAGATCTTCCGTAAAGAACAGCCATGACGCTCCGCAATGAACGCTATTAGGTCGTAGCGTAATGTTCAATACCAAAATATTCATTTAGGAGACAATAAGACGGTAATTTATATCAAGACTTGCAAAACCTTAAAGAAGTACCTCAGGTATTCTAACCAGAAGTGGAGGATTCACAGAGATCTAGAACTAGGACAGCAATAATTTATACCAGACCACAATGTCCTTACGACTTGCAACTAGGAATACTGATACAGAAACATTAGGCAGATGCGCTCGGACTAATTGGGCTGTCGGAATATGGAAACGAATGTCCTTTTGAAGAATTCTAATCCCCGGAAACCGACTGTAGATAATTTTAAGGGTTATCAAAGGATTTACATAGATAACAAATTGACATAAGGATGCGATGAGTTTTAACTCATCCGTCCGATTCCATTTCTACTCAGGCAAGCTAGTTGCGAGATGGGACTCCTTTAACTCCACCTTCAATGTTGAAGCAATATGGTTTGTAGGTGGGGACTTGGATTGTGGAACTCATCACATCTTTATTTGTGAAACATAGAGTCAGCGCCAATTTTTGATATGTGACATAAAATAGCGGCAATGGCCAACAGTGGCGAAAGGTAAAAATTTCCTAAAGTGAATCCAACACAACATATAGGTAATATGCAGTGGCGGTTCTTTCATAGAAGCCCAAAAGCCTGACTTGCCTTAAAATTATTTACCTAAATACACAAAACCGAATATGGAACAATAACTTTAATTTTCAAAAAAAATCATGTGGTGTAACATGAAATTTCTTTCAGACGTCATGATGGGTTAAAGCCATCTTTAGATTAAAGTGCCATAGTTGTATCTCGGTGGCATAGTTGTATTGCGTGCGCGACACGACTACCACTCTCCGAGACAGGCAAAGTTATATTCGATACCTATTTTATTTTCTAACGCACATTTTATATGAACCGAAGACGCGATCTTTTTTTTGAGCTGCTTTGGCTTGCCCATACCCAAAGCAGTAGGCACGCCACTGGTAATATGTATAAATGCAGTCTTCAAATCGTTCTAATGATAATTAGACTCTAGATAAAGGGAAACGGGCAGGAATCGAGTTATATGGACCCTTCACCACTGATGGCCAATGAGCTGTCAATATTTGTTTTCATACAAACACTACGAATCTAAGAGTTAATAAAACTTATTGTTAAACTAACAGTTGATCAGTTGATGGTTAACAAATGTATAATTTCAGCAATGTTGTGTCGTCTATTGTAAATTGATAGTGTGGGCAGCATCTAAATATCTAAAAAAGAAATATAAAAAATGGTTAAAATAACCGCCATGATCGTAAACACAATTGGCATAATTATTTGATTACAGCTGTGAATATTCAAAAGCGGAAAATTTCAGAGATTTTTCTTCAACTACGAAAGCGCTTACAAGGGACTCTTTAATTAAACTTCTAGTATTTAAAGACGTAATTTTTCAGACAATATCTCATTCAAATCCTCCACGATCTCATCAGGAAGTTTTATTACAAAAATTATTCTGTTTATTATTTTCATCGTCTTATTCATAACAATCTTATCTCGAAATTGCGTCAGCTTTCAGTTATTATTTTAATGAGAAAACTAAAGACAACTTTATTATCCTAGCGTCAGATTACGTTAGTAAATAGTAGCGTAATGTCACGTTGCACTTTATAGTTTAATTTAAGAAATATAGTGTACATTTTAATTTTGAACTAGCATATATAACTAGTCCTGTTTTGCCCGTGGGAAAGAGTTATTTCTGGTATAAAAACCGCGATATTTATTTTCTCAGCATAAAAAGTAGCCTATATCCTTCCCAGGGTTTTAAGTTATGTCCTTATCAAATTTCATTAAAATTCGTTCGGTGGTTTTTGATTGTTTCGTGTCGAGACAGACAGAGGTCGCGAAGGACTATGTTTATAATGTGTAACAATAACGTAACGAATCAAAAAAAATGGTCTACACGGCATTGTTTTTAGATCTACTGTATCCGTCTCATTTATAACCATTGTATTTATTAATTTCATATACAAGGATAATAATACATGAAATAAATTTATACAATAAAGGAATGAGGAGTCTAGATTGTATTCCTAACTCCGTATACATAGCAAGTTAAATATTAATAAAACTCATTATTGTGAAGGAAAAAATAACATATTACGTAGTGCATTAGTACGCGGATCTACAAAGTGGTTCAACAAAAAAATACGAAAAAAGAATTTAGATGTCAGTACTAGTTATTCAGTATGTTGTCTAACCAAGTTGAATAACATTTAGCGTGAGAGAAAGCGAGACAAAACACTGCATAACTGTGACAGACTTGTACAACATTTAGTGAGGCCTTAATGTTCATAATATCTAGTAAATAAACAACAAGGTTCTTATTTATAACAATATTGCTTACAAAATTCTACTTGATTACAAAAATAATGACAGACGGACTATCACATTTAAGAGACGTTAGTAAAGTATTGACAACTATTTAACTAGTGTCACTTGCCCTGGCATTTTTTTATGCTAGCACGAAAAATTGGCACCTATAGGACTCCACTTACCTGATAGTAAGTGGGGTCCTATAGAATGTCGACTGACGAGAGATGATTACTCCTCAACAGTCAATACAATTATGCCGGTCTGTTGGATCAGAATATACACAGGCTGATCCCGGAACGCGACACACTTTCGTGGGACATTGTGGCTGGTTTTAACACCTTGTTTTACTCACATTTATAAAACCTAACAGGTCCGTCATTGACGCGTGTCTTGACGCGATCTGACGTCTCCTAAAGACCTTCGCTAAGTTTTCAATAATATTGTTAATTAGTGTCATAATGGCCTAACTTGAGATTACCTCGACGTAACATCGGGGGAGGGACGAGGAGATTTTAAATGGGTCGCTTTGGCCTTCACCTCATATTTAATTTAATTATAAAAGGTGACCGATAGAGAACGTCTATAAAATTTATGGTATGCGGTGTTGTACTGCACACTGTACAAAGATCATGCTATGACAAAAGTTAAGATGGGTCGGACTAGGTTTTAAAACCTGGTCGTAAAATGACAATTATATTTAGTTTAGATTTGAGGTATATGTAATTCAAATACGAGTTTCAAGTGGAACAGGTATTTAAGCCTAGGTAATCTAAAGGAATGGGGTATCGATATAATAAATCCTTGTAGTGAACGTGAACTAATACTAGGCAAATTAGGTACACTTAGTCGAAAATTGGAGTAGGTGCTATCTGGTCTCATGTTTTCATCAATTAGTCTACTTATATGTATACCTATAGGAAGTCTAACTGTTTTTATTAGAAGTAATGAAACTAGTTTCAAAAGTGTAAGAAAATATACTAATTCCACATGTATATAACAATATGGCAATAAAATGATGTGGCTTGAAAACTGTCGGAATAGTCATTATAATCTTATCGCAATATAAGACGTTCTCGGATTCTATCCGCGCCGCGATCATGAAGGCTGCAGTCTTCGAGACGGTAGAAAATTTAAATAAAAAACCGCAATAAAGTCCAAAAAATAGTTTTATTTCGATGTCTATTCACGTTAATATAACAAATCTTTTTTATATTCTTAGTTTAAATAGTAACCTATAACACTAAGGACTAGAAGACATTTTTGAAATGCACCTCCCTAGATATTAGCGTACACAAAACTTCAACTTTATAATAACAAGAATAGCTTTCTCCGCAAAATCCAAGTATTAAAAGCAAACAGCCAAGAAACTCTTTGCAAATTGTGATATTTTTTTTCAATTTTATTTCAAATGGGTTTAGTGGGGTGTAGTTTGAGCGCCGTGTCGTGACCGATTTTCTTTGTCTCTAAACGCGGTGGGGCTTCAAGCATCACGCAACTTCCTAGCCGTGCACTAGATTTCAAGATAGGGTTTTAGAATAATTGTATCATAAACCTAGGATATTTTGGTATTTTTCCCATGAATAAGGTTGTGAAAATATTTGGATCAGTTAGAAATTAACGTAGAAATAGATGAAACCATTGACGCATATTCTATAGACATGATCGTCAATATAAACTATTTGTTCAACATCTGAGATAAAATGGCAACCAAAACGTCACTGTTATAACCTATTTATTCACTAGAACAACAAATAATTTTACTTACTTGACTAATATTTTTTATTTACCGCCAGGTTAGCACTTAGACTCGCGTTTTTATATTATGAGCGCCACTCCGTACACAACCACAAGCATCAATATTGATACCATACTTAAATCAGTTTGAATGGATGACAGTTCGATTCAGTTGAACACAGTGAATGTTCGGAACGCTAAATCTAGTACGTAGTACATATATTAACATAATATATAAACTGATTTTATAATACCAAAATGTATTGACACTTGAATACTAGGATGGATATGTCAGACCGACAAAAGTCACAAGGACGACTGAGTATGACTGAGTAATTTAAATATTATGTCAAAGTGAAGAATAGGTTCAAATTCTAATACAAAATTTCAAATTGCCTTTTTTTCCATATTAACAATCGTTCTTTCTTTAGTAAAGTAAAGTTAAAGGGTTTACTTTATTTAAGATAAATAAAAAGAATGTTTCGTTTGAAGAAAATGTGTATAAAGGTTTTGAAGTTATAAATTTGTTCAGCTACCTTTGTGACTGAGTGTTAGTACAATAATAATGAGTTAACATGTTAAATAAAACAGTGATAAATATCTGGATGGCTAGTAGTTGTATTGCGTTTGTGGCACGACTACGTTTCTCGGTATCGGGTTTAAATCCTGGATTGAGCAAAGTGATATTCATTTTTGAGGTTTATTCTTATTGGGGTTAATACTATTTTCACATAAATTAAATGACATTTCAGATGTACAATATCTCAGTCCGCTCCTGACCATGGAGCCTGCAGTCTTCGAAACGTCGGAAGAAAATAATAATATAAAAACCGGGATAAAATTCGTAAAAATAGTTCTATTTCAATATGTAACTTTCGCGTAAACATAAAATAATCATGATATGTATACTTTCTTCTTGCGATTATATTGACTAATGTGGGGTCGGCGCAACTCTTCCCAATATTTTGTTTTTACAATGTAGCAATGACTAGCTTTTGCTCGCGGCTTTGCCCGCGTGAACAAGTTTTCCGGGATAAAAGTCCCGCCATATTATTTCCAGGGACAGAAAGTAGCCTATATCCTTTCCATGGTCAACTAACTCCATACAAAACTTCATAAAAATATAAGAAATCATTATAAATATCAATTCATTGAAATGTTTTTATCCAATGTCACGCATTTAAAATGTAGTAAAAACATTAATATTTCGATCATCACTTAAAAGAAAGTCCGTAAATCATTGTTTGTGCACAAAAATATTCTGTATGTTTACGGCGCAAGATAAAAGGGGTCGGCAGTGTCCAGACAGCTGACCTGTGTTTACTTAAACGGCTGACGTCGACTTGAAAGTGTTTTTCTTTCCCTTTAATGTATCCAGATTGATGGCGCACGCGCTAGTATTATTGGCTATATATATAGTATAAAAAAATAAATGACGCATGTATCTAAGCGTCAAACATACCGAATATTATTATATACTTATTCGGGAAACAAACAGAGCAATATTAGTAAAAAAAAATAAACACTAACCCACCCCTCTTATTCATAGACGTATTTTATATAAGGATAGAGCATTGCTATGATAACAAGTCTGTTTCTCAGTGCTGACGACATGGCAGCCTTCGCAGTGCGTAGTCATAGGGCTGTTGTGATTAGCTAATATTGAGATAGATCTTTAATCTAATTGGTTGTCAGATAAACAAAGCTGAGAAACAGATTTGTTATCTCAGTAATGGTCCGTCCTTAGATAAATAACGTCTATGAATAAGGGAGTAAATATCACACATTCCAACAAAGTTTCCACAATAAGTTAGTCAATATCACAGAATTTATCGTTCTAGATAAATTCTGATCACAAAGGCTATAAAAAAAATGAAATTTCGAGAGAAAATTATAATATAAAAAACCGCGTTAAAACTCTCTCCATCCATTTCAATGTCTAACACTCGCATAAACAGAAAAAAAAATTACAAATTATTTATTTATTTATTAAATGACACACCAACACTTAAGAGACTAAACATGCTTAATTTAAATTAAAAATTACAACTTATATGGATGAGTCTACTCAACAATCACAGGTGTGAAACAGCATTTGTATAATTATCAGATATATTTTGCATTAAAACATCTCTTCATTACCATGTAATCCAACTCAACATAGTACCTTCAAGCACTCTACTAGACCGATGAAGCATAAATAAAACACAATATCCATTTCAATAAACATCGTATACCAAAGTCCGACATACCTGAAATTCTTACAAAAATCCTTTGAGCCACAAAGCTGGAATATGTAGAAATTCCAATTGGGAATTCAATCGGAGCCAAAAAGAGCGAAATCAAATTAAATTTCCTCTCTTGAGCCTCGTGGATTTTGCTGAACCCTTAAACTATTCCTAGATTTCGTTAGAAGCAAATTAAACCGAATATTGCGAACGAAACTAATATGGTTTTGGTCATTCGAAACTTTGATATTTATGTATCGTTAGTATCAGAAGGGTCTCAATGACGTAGTTGTGATACGCCTGTTGTGATATGAGGTTTGATTCCTGGGTCAGATAGTTATATTAGGTTTTAAGCTTAGTAACAGCCCGACTTCCTAAATTGAGGCCATTTATTAGGGTAATAGAGGTACCTATCTTATAGAGAACTTACCAATTAGTAGGTTTCCTCGTATTTTTCTTCATTGCTAAAGTGAGCAATAATTATGATAACACTCTGATCGAGTTCCGTGATCAGCCTGTGTGTATCCGGTTGTAACATGCCGACATAATAGTGTTGACTGCCGAGGGAGTCATTTCTCGTCAACCGACATTCTATTGGACTCCACTTCACTTACCATCAGGAGTAGTAGGGGTCACTTTGGCGTGCACATATATAAAAAAACACAAATCTCCATTGTTGAGATGCGCTACCATGCAGATGACAATATACCATTTTTATTATATATTATATATTTTTTTCCCTTTAAAATATGTTTTTATTTTCTGTTTGTTACCTTTATTTCATTGTATTTTAATTAATGTTATTGTTCGCTCTTTCCATACCCGTGTTATTTATTAGTGGAAACTTCGCTGGATTCTGTAACATATCTTTAATTATTTATACTTGATATTTTCTGTTTGTTTCCCAAATATTAAATAAATAAATACCACCGATACATCAAAATACACCAACATATTTCTCATAAACACAAATTTTAACTGTGAGAATTATTGAAAACGAATAAAGAAACTACTATAAAAATCCTACAATAAAATTACGCTTTTCACTCATTACGCTATAAACATAACAAAAATCACCCTGAACTCAAAACTGAGTATCGGCTTCCATAAACTCATTAAAGCCGGCACTCAATCCGTGGCGCCATCTAGCGGCTTTAAATCATTGTAAGCCGCACCACATCCCAAGATTTTCTTATTATCGTATTGTTGTTGGGCCTCGAGGCTCAGATGGACGCGGGACTGCGTCGGGCGCGCACGTACCGCCCCGGGATTGTGAGTGATGTGCTAGTGATGTGCCACGGGAATGTTCGTTGTATAAGTAAGTATTTTTAAATTTAGAACGTGCTGTGTTTATTGTTATGGTTGTCGGAACTGTTTTGAAATTATCGTTAGAGGGTATTTATGTGTGTAGAGTTACTAATGAATATTATTAAAAAGAACTTAATACGTGTGTTAATGTGTTATGAAATATATATTTATTAATATTTGTGATTTATTTTATAATACATTAATAATATACGTGCGTGCAAAGTTACGTCTCGCAATTGGTGGTTTATGTGATTTTACCTTAATTGAATTACATAATTAAAACAATTAATTTTAATGCCCAAAAATAAAATAAATTATTATACCTATTTAATGTTAAACTAAAAAAAAAGATCCAATTATAATAGTGCAATGGGTCATTTTAATTAAAACATTAGTAATTACATTATTATGAATACAAAAGTTACGTGAAATTTTTAATTTGAATACTACGATATCATTTTCAGCGAAAATGGAAAAGTCGTTACCTAGAAATAATTCAAATAATTTAATTAATGTCGCAAATGACTAAGGGACTGAATAGTGTATCGAAATGTAATGCTTCCCATTCTCTTACCAATATATGTTTTTATTGCTTCCAAAGGCCGACGAGTTATTAGACAACCTAGTGGTAAATGATCATCGTCCATAGATGTTGGGTATTTTAGAAGCCCAGCTAAGCCGCGGCCTACCATAAAAAAATTAACAATCAATATTTAAACAAATCATTGTTAAATCGATTGCATGTTTCAAATTAAAATATCATGCGGAAAATGTAGAAGTAAGTGAGATAACATAAAGTCTTCTTCTATCGAAAATGATTAGTTAAATAAATTTAAGACAGACAACAATTTCTTCCTCAACTTGTTTCACTTTGGTAATACCTTCAATGTTTCCTTTTTTTATTATTTTGACTGACGAGACGAGCTTACCTTTTGCCTGCTAAGCGATACGACCACCCATAAACAGTAGAAACACTTGAATTACGAAAGTATTTTGTGGTAATCCACTGCACTCGCTATCCTGAGACGTGAGATGTTAAGTTTTATTATGTCCAGTAGTTACATTGGCTACAATGTCCTTCAAACCGGAATACAACAGTGACTACACACTTATGCTTGGCGGCAGAAATAGACATTGCGGTGGTACCTACCCAAAAGGACTCTCACATACGAGAGACCTTACATTAATTAGATGTTCGCCATATTATATATTTTTAAACGATTTAACTTAGTTTTAAGAGCTAGCTGCCTTACATCAATTTCCCTAGGTATTATATGTATAATGTTATTCTACGTAAGTAATTAATGTAAATATTTACCCAACTAGAGTGTCACCTGAACGCTAACTAGATTTTGTTGACTAAAGCTTAAACAACAATTTCCTACTGCAGCCGCTTTCCTAGTTAACATTTCCCTCTCAAACAGAATTCTATCTCAAGTTAGACCACATTTGAAATGCAATATTTCGTCAGCACTTTAAAAATTATTTACTATAATATGATCAATAATTTAGCCATAGTTTTTTTTGAATTGTGTAACTTTATTTAATTTTGGAGCCGACATTTTTTCTATTCCTGTTAATCATCTTCATTGACAGTTTTTTTTTTCAATCGAAAATGCCAACCGAGGTCAATATTTTTCTTTCAAGTTTTCGAATACTCTGTAGAAGCTTCTTACGGAGAGAACAATTAAGAAAATTGAAAAATTTCGGAATAGTTAACAACTATTTTAACTTCACGTTTGATGAATAGGAATCTAGCAGCTGTCTGCTGATTGAACTTGAAGGAATCGTGGGATATATTTACTACAAGATCTTATTGCGATAGACGAAGGACGAAGTCTTCGGGTTTAGGAATGTGCGAAGCTTACTAAAGTGTAGATCATAAAAAATATCTTCTTTTTGTTTCATATTATCTACTTTCTATTATATTTACAATGACTAAGTCTTAGTCCTCGAAAGCTAAGCTCTTAGGAATAAGTACTTATAATAGAATCCTAAGAATACTATCTGAAGTATTAAAATATAATTTATCAACTATTGTGAAAAATCTTGATACTTGAAATACAATAGTCATATGAGTTATTTTAGAATAAAATTGTATCTTATCTACAAAGTTGATTTACCGAGGGACATTTCATAAAGCACTTATAACTGAGTTAATTGTTGTTTGACATTGAACATTCACCTTGAATAAATATCTGTAAGTTTGAAATTTTTTATTTTTAGACTAGCTTTTGCTCGCGGCTCCGCCCGCGTTATAAAGTTTTTCAGGCTAAAGTTTTCCGTTATAAATAGTAGTTTCCCGGGAGCCTATGTTCTTCCCAGGGTCTCAAACTGTCTCCATACCAAATTTCATCTTAATACGTTAGGTAGTTTTTGAGTTTAACACGTTAAGGCAGACAGATGCAGCGGGGTCTTTGTTATATTATTTAGAACTTTTTAAGTGAAACAATCCCGTCATACATCATTGTTGCATAACTTTAATCGTTTACGCAGCGCAGGCAACGGAAGCTCTCAAAACTCATAATTTTCCCCGTTTTTGCAACATGTTTCATTACTGCTCCGCTCCTATTGGTCATAGCATGATGATATATAGCCTATAGCACTCCAGGAACAAAGGGCTATCCAACACAAAAAGATTTTTTCAGTTCAAACCGGTAGTTCCTGAGATTTCCATTACTGCTCCGCTCCTATTGGTCATAGCGTGATGATATATAGCTTATAGCGGTCAACAAATAAAGGGCTATCCAACACAAAAATATTTTTTCAGTTCGAATCGGTAGTTCCTGAGATTAGCCATTACTGCTCCGCTCCTATTGAATATAGCGTGATGATATATAGCCTATAGCTCTCCACGAACAAAGGGCTATCCAACGCAAAAAGAATTTTTCAGTTTGAACCGGTAGTTCCTGAGATTAGCCATTACTGCCCCGCTCCTATTGGGTATAGCGTGATGATATATAGCCTATAGTACTCCACGAATAAAGGGCTATCCAACGCAAAAAGAATTTTTCAGTTTGGACCGGTAGTTTCTGAGATTAGCCATTACTGCCCCGCTCCTATTGGGTATAGCGTGATGATATAAAGCCTATAGCACTCCACGAATAAAGGGCTATCCAACGCAAAAGAATTTTTCAGTTTGGACCGGTAGTTCCTGAGATTTGCCATTACTGCCCCGCTCCTATTGGGTATAGCGTGATGATATATAGCCTATAGCACTCCACGAACAAAGGGCTATCCAACGTAAAAAGAATTTTTCAGTTTGGACCGGTAGTTCCTGAGATTAGCGCGTTCAAACAAACAAACAAACAAACAAACTCTTCAGCTTTATATAATAGTATAGATTTATATCATAAAAAAATGTTCTATACGTGTGTATCACTGAACTCCCCCTAAACTATTAGAGTGATTTTGATGACTTTTTATGGGTGTTTCAAATGGGCCCCTAGATCATTAAGATTTACAATTCGACCCGATGGAATTTTTTATTATTTTGAATGTCGAGATAAAGTTGCCGTTTGCCTGGTGGTAAGCGATACGACTGCCCATAGTAGAAACACCATCCAACACCTTGAATTACAAAGTATTGTTCGGTATTCCACTGCGCTCGACATCCTGAGACATGAGATGTTAAGTCTCATTATATCCAGTAGTTACACTGGTTACAAATGTCCTATAACACAAAATTGACTACACACAGCTGCTTGGCGGTAGAAATAGGCAATGCGGTAGTACCTACCCAGGCGGACTCTCACATATGAGAGACCTACCACCGATTGATGTTGAATGTTCTCTAGTTCTAGGAATTTACCTCCTTTTTAAGGCAAATTAATATCTACTGGGCCCGCTAGTTAATTAAAATTACTCAATAATCTTACTACTTTAAGCAGTGGGTTTATCATCAAACAATTATATAAAATAGTAAAATTTCCACAAATTCGGTTAATTATAATTTCTGAATAATTTTGCTACTTTGAGCAATAGGTTTACATCAAACGATTATATAAAATAGTAAAATTTCCACATTTTCGTATTTACGTAAGCAAACATACGTTTCCAACTAATCTCCTTGTATATAAAATATAAATTACAATATACCCGAGATCAAAAGGCGAAATTCGTTCGGGTTATTCCAAAGAATGAGAACCCTTTGAGTTTCTTATAATTTGGTTCAGATGAGTGAATAGAATTGTGATTGAAATCTATTTGTTGTGCGTATGGATGTTAGCATTGAAGTCCTTACGTACTAGGTTTTTCTTGCAGCTTTGTGTGTTTGATCTTTGTTATGGAATTATACTTATCGAAATTGATTATTAGGCTATTCACGTATGAAAAAAATATGAGAGCTTTTTATAAAATTACTGCTTCACATTTTGCCGATATTATATCTGAAATATGATGTACCGCCCCGCCATATTCTGGCGCACCAATTTCAGTACGAAATATTTGTTTTTTTGATGATGAGAACTATAAATGTAGGAGGGGCAAAAGAAGTGTGGCTAAGTCATGGCATGTAGCATTCAATGGTCTCTACCTACCCCTTTTAGATGAAGGTGTGAGTGTTTATATGAAAATACATATAAATACTTAATCCCTGATAAACTACAAATAAATATCAAATTTGAAAAGCTGCAAGATATTTTTACATATCAGCTACTACAAAATTAACTAGGCTGTTACATTTCAAAAGCAATAGCCGTTCAGCCATATCAGATCTTAGATCATAATTCATAATCCTACATATTAATAGTGAAATATCCTTCGTTCCCGGAAAACGTAACTTATCCCGCGGGAGCGATATGAGACCTCTTGGCGCTGTGCCGGGGCTACCGGCGAAACAAATCGGATATAGTATATCATTGAAACGTATAATGTAGAAGTTCGGTTTGAATCAGCTGAAATTGTTTTAATTAAAATCTGTGTAAGATATTTAATATGTCGTATGATGAGGAATGAACACATTAATGAAACAGTTTGAATCCATTACTTGCTAGTTTTTTACAAAGAATTTTATGTGAAAACCAAACTTCATTGTGTAATTACGTCATAATAGTCGATTGGTTAATATAGGCAAAAACATAATAAATGGATTATACTGTACTTAAAATATATAATTTTCAGCCACAGTAATAAACAAATACGATAACAATGCTTAATATACCGATTCCAAAAATATACTCTAAGATACAAATGAAAATTGTCTATAATTTCAACATACAATTTATTCAGAACATTTTGTATTTATCATTGTTCTAATTTCTTTCGTATTGTATTATATCATAATTTATACAGGCTGTAGTATAATGTAATTAGAGACACACTCTAGACATTGTAATGTGTGAAAATAATGTTTTAGAATCTAGGATATGTTTTACCCGCCAGGATAGCAACCACCGTAACCGAGGTGTTAAATCTACCATAGTGACTCACTCATGTATGTCGCATTTCGGGATCAGCTTGTTTATATCCGGCTCCGACATGCCGGCATAATTGTGTCGACTGTCGAGGGGTAATCATCTGTCATCAGTTGACATTCTATTACACTCCACTCCACTTACTATCAACTACAATGGGAACATTTTCCCATTACCGTATAAAAAAGACTATAATGATTTCTTATGTTTACGCGAAAGATAGACATTGAAATAAAACTATATTACGGACTTTACCGCGGTTCTTTATATTATAATTTTCTCCTGACGTTTCGAAAACTTTGCAGCCTTCATGGTGGACGGGATTTCTTCGGAAGACAATTATATTATAAAAAACCGCAATAAATGTTTTTATTTCGTAACACCATTAGGTAATACACAATACGATAAAGTATTTACAACTTACACCAAGAAAATAATTCGATACTTAATTGGATATGTATTAATACATTTCAAATTTTTTCGTGCTTTTTTATTTTTTTAATTATTTTTTCGAAAAATAGTTTTATTTAAATTGTATAACTCTGTTCTTCTGATAACATAGGATCACCTATTTTGTGACAAAATAAACTCGTCAAACTCTACCAGTTACATGTCTGGCTGTCTTTTGGGAACACAGGCGTCAACATTTGTTTATGTTGTAGCTATTGTTAGCCGCGAGCGGTCTGATTATATTTATCCCGAGGGAGAATTCATTTCCGAGAATATAATGGCTATGTGCAAGTTACGTTGGTGGCTTGGTTACGTAATAAAATGTTATAAACTTTACATTTTGTGTGAATAATAAGTTATTTTCAGTTTTTCCGTGTGTCTGCACCATTACGCCTTTATCCACGAAGGGTAGGCAGATCTGCAATCAAGCCTCCTACTATAGACTAAGTGTTCCGTCCTATGATGTGATAGGCAAGTCTATAATCAATAATTTTAGTACGAGCGATGCGTGCATTCAATAATTTGAGTAGCATTTTCATTACGTAATTAATGGAAACAATATCCACATTATAAAAAAAAAAAATAAACAACCAAAGTAAACATAACATATTGTAAAATATGTTTAATTTTTTTCTATATAAATAAATATAGCATCTAAAAACACTGTTAGCGCGTTATTTTGCTCGGAAGCATCTTAACATCGTACCTAACTTTGAATTACAAAGTTCTATAACGAACTACGCTTGTCTCTTGACAATTGAAGTTTGCATAAAATAAAATTAACTATAACATTCTATTAAATAATACTAAAATATAGAATTTCACTGAAACTAATTTCAAAAGGGGTACATTTACATTTTGCAAGGTAATATTTAATTTTTAATTATAACTTAGCAAGCGGCGATAACCTAGTTGGGAGTGGAACGGACTGCCGGATGTCCGCAGGTTCAAAACCCAAAAGGCAAACACCTCTGAATTTTCTAATATTATGCGTATATTTTTTGTGAATTATCGCTTGCTTTAAAGGTGAAGGGAAACATCGTGAGGAAACCTGCATACCTGAGAAGGTCTCTCTAGGAATTTTGAGGGTATGTGAATACGCACTAGACCAGTGTGGTAGACTAAGGCCTAATCCATCTCAGTAGTAGAGGAGGCCCGTGCCCACCAGAGGGACAGGGCTAATATTACATTTTTAGCATTAAATAGCGATAATAATTTATTTGCTTATAGTATAATTAAGCAAACACATAGATTAAATCCTTTATGTGGGCTTAATGAGCTCAATCTACGAATTACTCAAATGCTCAAAATCGAACAAATGAGCTTTTCAAACCAATTTAAATGAAGAAAACTATCGCTTTGAAAAACGGCTTCATATTTAAAGTCAAAAGCCAAAATTTATCCTTGAGTTGAAGCCTTAAAGCCGAATTTATGATTATTAATTTGTCGCCTAATTTGTTTGCAGCGTAATTGGCCTACGAACCGTTAGATTCTAGATTCGATTTTTAGATGTGTGACAATTTAATCGACTAGTTTCAAAAACAGCATTCTGTAAAATTTGGTATGAAGGTAGGCAATCTGTAAAATTAAAACTGATTTTGTGACTTTTACAGAATCAATAATGTTAAAATAGGGTTTACTAGATCTATTACTTATCTAAGATGCTATATAAATTAGTTTTTTTAATGACAAGGATAATACAAAGAAAATAGGATATTTTTTTTATTTACCAACATTTTTTAAAACGTCAGATTGCCGGTTTTGAAACTAGTCGCCTCAATTATGGATTCTAACATAGAGCTCTAAGATTATTATATAAATACTATTTTTATACAGAAATTTAGCGTTTTTCATGCTCATATTAGCATATATCTTCCGTAAATATGTTATTTATATAGTAATATCTAAGGACGCTGTGACATCTTATCACACGGACATTGCAAATAAGACAATTCATTACTAATTGGAAATAACTTTAAAGCACAAATTAGGTGCTGATGTCTGGTCTGTAAGTAACTAGGTATACTGTTTTATCTTTGGATTCTAATAACCATGCTTTACTTGATCGTAAATCTCGACCCACGAGATTTTTTGCAAACCCCACGACCACTTCAACAGTAATCGTTATTTCAGTACTATTAACCTAAACTTTTCTCAAGAACTGCACCATCTTTTAATAAAAACGGTAAAAAACCCGTTCAGAAGATTTTGAAAAAATCGATCACATACAGACAGCTTTTGAAGACTTTGTTTTATAATATATATATGTGAGTGTTGGGTCACCAGTTGCGTCTCTGCCTACACTTGAACACACGGCGTGAGTGTACGGCTTAAGCACTTAGGTTGTACGACAAACAATAATGTTAACCCTCTCAATACAAATATTTGTGTGTTATTCCCAACTTAGCATTGTTTGCTCCGACTAAGTTAGGAATATGCGCGTAGATTTCGGCCCGAATGCCAAACTTGGCTCCACTTACTGCTTGAACGTCGCGTAAAGTTACAAATCTATGTTGCGAAATGGAGAGTTTTTAATTCAGACGCGATTTAAAGCTATAACTTAAGACATCGACTTTATATAATTTGCAGTGACGTGTAATATTTTTTTATGTGTATTTTTGTTTTGGCAATGCCAATGTACGGCAAAGCAAGCGATAGTTGCTTGACATATAGGATCTCTAAATCGTAGATGCAATAACACCACAATTTAGCCGTTTGGTTACTTAGTCTTTAGACGCATACACTGATAATCTGGTTCAAAAACACCTTCTACGGAATCTAGACATTGTTTAGAGTCCGTACCACCAACAGTTCGGAAAGGTGTTCCCAACACAGTAGAACGGGCAAGAAATTTGGTATAACACGTTCAAACAAGCATGCTGTCTCGAGGATACACAATGAATATTCCCTTAAGCCTTGGATACCACAAAAAACATATACGTGAATAAAAACTTTGTACTCCGTTTTAAACGTATTGTACGCACGGAGGAGTGAGATTTGACAAGGTCAAAATTCACATACTTAATGGTGCAGAAAATAAAATGTATCATTATTTTTTTTATCGAAGCTGAGGGGTGTTAAGCGAAACCATAGAAAGTGCCGACCGACAAATGATACAAGCATCCCCGGACGGTCGGTACAGTCATGTCGGCCTGCATTATTGCTTCTCTACGCTCCCGCTTGAATGACCCCAGGTTACAGCAAGAAGGGAACACGTATGCAGACAAACTATGCCACAGCTACAACATTCTTTAAATGTTACAATTAACTCGGCGGTAAAATTTCGACTTCTGAACGACCAATTTATATCAAACTTATATGGACGCTAAGTGTCTAGGTGATAGTCTTGAATTAAGTTATTGGAAGAGAAAGATGATTTATTTCGAACCTGTCAAAACCTATATCGAATTGGCAGAAACCAAATTTACTTTATGAGTTAATATCCGTTAAATAATGAAGAACATACGTGAAAACTACTGGACATAATAAGATTTATCATCTCATGTCTCAAGATGGCGAGCGCAGTGGGATACCAAACAATACTTTGTAATTCAAGGTGTTGGATGGTGTTTCTACTATGGGCGGTGCTATCGCTTACCATCAGACAAACGGAGAGTTCGTCTCGTTATTCAATGCAATATAAATATATAAGTATACTATTCAAACCCAACGCAAACTTTATTATTGATTATAACATTCATGACGCGAGCAAAGGCCCAAGCAACAACCTGCCACAGCGAAAGTGATAACCGATTGCATCGCATTCTATAACACGATGTATACTTACTGCCGAGTACGTGTTTGTTTAATCAAACCTCTCGGGAGCTTACAAACTCCCAATAGCGTATTTACAGTACAAATAGCTGTGAAACACCCGTTGAGTGCAAATGGGTTCATTAGGGGCGGACGGAAAAATTCACTCGTTTCTTGGCCACTTTTAATCTGTGTAAACGGCTGAACTACGAACATTAAAAATTAAGTGAGGGACTATACGTGTGGGTTTTATATTGTTCGTTTTTAAATAAACCTTATTAAAGTACAATATTTAAGTAAAATTTTTGTTTAACTAGATAATGCGTTATAATAAAACTTTCTTTCAATATATTAAATACTTTTTTCTATTATTAGTGTCGTTTTCTCAATTTCAAAAGTTCATGCCAGAGTCTTACGTTCGAAGCTTCGAAAGCTTAAATACGTAGGAGTGTGCTTCATCTGGTCGCTTAAAAAAGTGGTTCATTTATTTACATAATGTAAAGAAAACATACCCATACATGGTATGTGAAAGAAACTATGTTGGCATAAATTACAAATATATCCAACATTCGTCATATTTCTGCAAATGGAGAGAAACTTTTTACACAAATTTGAGCCCCGAAAATGCTATCCAGTGTAACAAAACTATCTTTTTAGTTTGACGAACATTTCAGAAGTATTTGTCAGATTTTATCCAACTTGCAATGAAGTTTGAATGTCTGTCTCGGTGGCGTAGTTGCGTTACAAATGCAGTGCG
>NC_051121.1:374122-400573 GCF_014839805.1 Manduca sexta | reverse complement strand
GATTAGCGCGTTCAAACAAACAAACAAACAAACAAACTCTTCAGCTTTATATAATAGTATAGATTTATATCATAAAAAAATGTTCTATACGTGTGTATCACTGAACTCCCCCTAAACTATTAGAGTGATTTTGATGACTTTTTATGGGTGTTTCAAATGGGCCCCTAGATCATTAAGATTTACAATTCGACCCGATGGAATTTTTTTTTATTATTTTGAATGTCGAGATAAAGTTGCCGTTTGCCTGGTGGTAAGCGATACGACTGCCCATAGTAGAAACACCATCCAACACCTTGAATTACAAAGTATTGTTCGGTATTCCACTGCGCTCGACATCCTGAGACATGAGATGTTAAGTCTCATTATATCCAGTAGTTACACTGGTTACAAATGTCCTATAACACAAAATTGACTACACACAGCTGCTTGGCGGTAGAAATAGGCAATGCGGTAGTACCTACCCAGGCGGACTCTCACATATGAGAGACCTACCACCGATTGATGTTGAATGTTCTCTAGTTCTAGGAATTTACCTCCTTTTAAGGCAAATTAATTATCTACTGGGCCCGCTAGTTAATTAAAATTACTCAATAATCTTACTACTTTAAGCAGTGGGTTTATCATCAAACAATTATATAAAATAGTAAAATTTCCACAAATTCGGTTAATTATAATTTCTGAATAATTTTGCTACTTTGAGCAATAGGTTTACATCAAACGATTATATAAAATAGTAAAATTTCCACATTTTCGTATTTACGTAAGCAAACATACGTTTCCAACTAATCTCCTTGTATATAAAATATAAATTACAATATACCCGAGATCAAAAGGCGAAATTCGTTCGGGTTATTCCAAAGAATGAGAACCCTTTGAGTTTCTTATAATTTGGTTCAGATGAGTGAATAGAATTGTGATTGAAATCTATTTGTTGTGCGTATGGATGTTAGCATTGAAGTCCTTACGTACTAGGTTTTTCTTGCAGCTTTGTGTGTTTGATCTTTGTTATGGAATTATACTTATCGAAATTGATTATTAGGCTATTCACGTATGAAAAAAATATGAGAGCTTTTTATAAAATTACTGCTTCACATTTTGCCGATATTATATCTGAAATATGATGTACCGCCCCGCCATATTCTGGCGCACCAATTTCAGTACGAAATATTTGTTTTTTTGATGATGAGAACTATAAATGTAGGAGGGGCAAAAGAAGTGTGGCTAAGTCATGGCATGTAGCATTCAATGGTCTCTACCTACCCCTTTTAGATGAAGGTGTGAGTGTTTATATGAAAATACATATAAATACTTAATCCCTGATAAACTACAAATAAATATCAAATTTGAAAAGCTGCAAGATATTTTTACATATCAGCTACTACAAAATTAACTAGGCTGTTACATTTCAAAAGCAATAGCCGTTCAGCCATATCAGATCTTAGATCATAATTCATAATCCTACATATTAATAGTGAAATATCCTTCGTTCCCGGAAAACGTAACTTATCCCGCGGGAGCGATATGAGACCTCTTGGCGCTGTGCCGGGGCTACCGGCGAAACAAATCGGATATAGTATATCATTGAAACGTATAATGTAGAAGTTCGGTTTGAATCAGCTGAAATTGTTTTAATTAAAATCTGTGTAAGATATTTAATATGTCGTATGATGAGGAATGAACACATTAATGAAACAGTTTGAATCCATTACTTGCTAGTTTTTACAAAGAATTTTATGTGAAAACCAAACTTCATTGTGTAATTACGTCATAATAGTCGATTGGTTAATATAGGCAAAAACATAATAAATGGATTATACTGTACTTAAAATATATAATTTTCAGCCACAGTAATAAACAAATACGATAACAATGCTTAATATACCGATTCCAAAAAATATACTCTAAGATACAAATGAAAATTGTCTATAATTTCAACATACAATTTATTCAGAACATTTTGTATTTATCATTGTTCTAATTTCTTTCGTATTGTATTATATCATAATTTATACAGGCTGTAGTATAATGTAATTAGAGACACACTCTAGACATTGTAATGTGTGAAAATAATGTTTTAGAATCTAGGATATGTTTTACCCGCCAGGATAGCAACCACCGTAACCGAGGTGTTAAATCTACCATAGTGACTCACTCATGTATGTCGCATTTCGGGATCAGCTTGTTTATATCCGGCTCCGACATGCCGGCATAATTGTGTCGACTGTCGAGGGGTAATCATCTGTCATCAGTTGACATTCTATTACACTCCACTCCACTTACTATCAACTACAATGGGAACATTTTCCCATTACCGTATAAAAAGACTATAATGATTTCTTATGTTTACGCGAAAGATAGACATTGAAATAAAACTATATTACGGACTTTACCGCGGTTCTTTATATTATAATTTTCTCCTGACGTTTCGAAAACTTTGCAGCCTTCATGGTGGACGGGATTTCTTCGGAAGACAATTATATTATAAAAAACCGCAATAAATGTTTTTATTTCGTAACACCATTAGGTAATACACAATACGATAAAGTATTTACAACTTACACCAAGAAAATAATTCGATACTTAATTGGATATGTATTAATACATTTCAAATTTTTCGTGCTTTTTATTTTTTAATTATTTTTTCGAAAAATAGTTTTATTTAAATTGTATAACTCTGTTCTTCTGATAACATAGGATCACCTATTTTGTGACAAAATAAACTCGTCAAACTCTACCAGTTACATGTCTGGCTGTCTTTTGGGAACACAGGCGTCAAAATTTGTTTATGTTGTAGCTATTGTTAGCCGCGAGCGGTCTGATTATATTTATCCCGAGGGAGAATTCATTTTAGAGAATATAATGGCTATATGCAAGTTACGTTGGTGGCTTGGTTACGTAATAAAATGTAATAAACTTTACATTTTGTGTGAATAATAAGTTATCTTCAGTTTTTCCGTGTGTCTGCACCATCACGCCTTTATCCACGAAGGGTAGGCAGATCTGCAATCAAGCCTCCTACTATAGACTAAGTGTTCCGTCCTATGATGTGATAGGCAAGTCTATCATCAATAATTTTAGTACGAGCGATGCGTGCATTTAATAATTTTAGTAGCATTTTCATTACGTAATTAATGAAACAATATCCACATTAAACAAAAGTTAAACAACCAAAGTAAAGATACCATAATTGTAAAATATGTTTAATTTTTTCTATATAAATAAATATTAGCATCTAAAAACACTGTTAGCGCGTTATTTTACTCGGAAGCATCTTAACATCGTACATAACTTTGAATTACAAAGTTCTGTAACGCGCTGCGCTTGTCTCTTGACAATTCAAGTTTGCATAAAAAAAATATTTGACTACAATATTCTATTAAATGATACTAATATTATATAGAATTTTCTGAAACTAATTTTGTAAAGGGTACATTTACATTTTGCAAGGTAATATTTAATTTTTAATTATAACTTAGCAAGCGGCGATAACCTAGTTGGGAGTGGAACGGACTGCCGGATGTCCGCAGGTTCAAAACCCAAGGGCAAACACCTCTGAATTTTCTAATATTATGCGTATATTTTTTGTGAATTATCGCTTGCTTTAACGGTGAAAAAAAAACATCGTGAGGAAAGCTGCATACCTAAGAAGGTCTCTCTAGGAACTTTGAGGGTATGTGAATACGCACTAGGCTAGCGTGGTAGACTAAGGCCTAATCCATCTCAGTAGTAGAGGAGGCCCGTGCCCACCAGACGGACGGGGCTAATATGACATTTTTAGCAATAAATAGCGATAATAATTTATTTGCTTAAAGTATAATTAAACAAACAAATAGATGATAGCCTTTATGTGGGCTTAATGAGCTCAATCTACGAATTACTCAAATGAAATCGAACGAATGAGCTTTTCAAACCAATTTAAATGAAGAATTCTATCGCATTGAGAAACGCCTTCTTTTTTAAAGTCAAAAGCCAAAATTTATCCCAGAGTTGAAGCCTTAAAGCCGAATTTATGATTATTAATTTGTCGCCTAATTTGTTTGCAGCGTAATTGGCTTACGAACTGGCAGATTGTAGATTGATTGATTGCAAGTTTTTAGATGTGTGACAATTTAATCGACTAGTTTCAAAAACAGCATTCTGTAAAATTTGGTATGAAGGTAGGCAATCTGTAAAATTAAAACTGATTTTGTGACTTTTACAGAATCAATAATGTTAAAATAGGGTTTACTAGATCTATTACTTATCTAAGATGCTATATAAATTAGTTTTTTAATGACAAGGATAATACAAAGAAAATAGGATATTTTTTTATTTACTAACATTTTTTAAACGTCAGATTGCCGGTTTTGAAACTAGTCGCCTCAATTATGGATTCTAACATAGAGCTCCAAGATTATATAGAGCGGACGTTGTGAAGATTTTTATACAGAAATTTAGCGCTCATGCAATGGTTACTTAATCTACCGTCAAATAGCAAAACAATATAAAAACATTTTTTTCCATGACTTGCACGTTTTTCGTGCTCATATTAGCATATATTCTGTAAATATGTTATTTATATAGTAATATCTAAGGATGCTGTGGCATCTTATCACACGGACATTGCAAATAAGACAATGACTTATTACGAATTGGTAATAACTTTAAAGCACAAATTAGGTGCTGATGTCTGGTCTGTAAGTAACTAGGTATACTGTTTTATCTTTGGATTCTAATAACCATGCTTTACTTGATGTTGAAATTATCGTATTATATGAGGATTATTCTCCATACAAGGATATGAAGACTTAAAGTTTATGGTGTATTTCTAGAGGTATATTTTTTCCATTTAATACTTCATTTTTTGTAGTATTTATTTTGAGAGTTTTGGTATTGCAAATTGTCTCATGAACTGCAGCATTTCAGAGCTCATCTTTCAATATTATATATCTATAAGTGAAGAAGTTTGTTGGATTTCATTCAAACATCTTAGTGCTATTTAGGTTTCTATAGCTATAATTATTTCATATCTTAACAAATTAATAAATAAATTATATTATTACTAGCTGTATCCGCGGTTTCGCCTGCATTGAAATCAGTGTGTCACAAAGTTTTCCCGTGTAAATCTCGACCCACGAGATTTTTTGCAACCACACGACCACTTCAACAGTAATCGTTATTTCAGTACTATTAACCTAAACTTTTCTCAAGAACTGCACTATTTTTTAATAAAAACGGTAAAAAACCCGTTCAGAAGATTTTGAAAAAATCGATCACATGCAGACAGCTTTTGAAGACTTTGTTTTATAATATATATATATGTGAGTGTTGGGTCACCAGTTGCGTCTCTGCCTACACTTGAACACACGGCGTGAGTGTACGGCTTAAGCACTTAGGTTGTACGACAAACAATAATGTTAACCCTCTCAATACAAATATTTGTGTGTTATTCCCAACTTAGCATTGTTTGCTCCGACTAAGTTAGGAATATGCGCGTAGATTTCGGCCCGAATGCCAAACTTGGCTCAACTTACTGCTTGAACGTCGCGTAAAGTTACAAATCTATGTTGCGAAATGGAGGGTTTTTAATTCGGACGCGATTTAAAGCTATAACTTAAGACATCGACTTTATATAATTTGCAGTGACGTGTAATACAATTTTTTATGTGTATTTTTTTTGTTTTGGCAATGCCAATGTACGGCAAAGCAAGCGATAGTTGCTTGACATATAGGATCTCTAAATCGTAGATGCAATAACACCACAATTTAGCCGTTTGGTTACTTATTCTTTAGACGCATACACTGATAATCTGGTTCAAAAACACCTTCTACGGAATCTAGACATTGTTTAGAGTCCGTAAATTTTTTCTCTACCAACAGTTCGGAAAGGTGTTCCCAACACAGTAGAACGGGCAAGAAATTTGGTATAACACGTTCAAACAAGCATGCTGTCTCGAGGATACACAATGAATATTCCCTTAAGCCTTGGATACCACAAAAAACATATACGTGAATAAAAACTTTGTACTCCGTTTTAAACGTATTGTACGCACGGAGGAGTGAGATTTGACAAGGTCAAAATTCACATACTTAATGGTGCAGAAAATAAAATGTATCATTATTTTTTTTATCGAAGCTGAGGGGTGTTAAGCGAAACCATAGAAAGTGCCGACCGACAAATGATACAAGCATCCCCGGACGGTCGGTACAGTCATGTCGGCCTGCATTATTGCTTCTCTACGCTCCGCTTGAATGACCCCAGGTTACAGCAAGAAGGGAACACGTATGCAGGCAAACTATGCCACAGCTACAACATTCTTTAAATGTTACAATTAACTCGGCGGTAAAATTTCGACTTCTGAACGACCAATTTATATCAAACTTATATGGACGCTAAGTGTCTAGGTGATAGTCTTGAATTAAGTTATTGGAAGAGAAAGATGATTTATTTCGAACCTGTCAAAACCTATATCGAATTGGCAGAAACCAAATTTACTTTATGAGTTAATATCCGTTAAATAATGAAGAACATACGTGAAAACTACTGGACATAATAAGATTTATCATCTCATGTCTCAAGATGGCGAGCGCAGTGGGATACCAAACAATACTTTGTAATTCAAGGTGTTGGATGGTGTTTCTACAATGGGCGGTGCTATCGCTTACCATCAGACAAACGGAGAGTTCGTCTCGTTATTCAATGCAATATAAATATATAAGTATACTATTCAAACCCAACGCAAACTTTATTATTGATTATAACATTCATGACGCGAGCAAAGGCCCAAGCAACAACCTGCCACAGCGAAAGTGATAACCGATTGCATCGCATTCTATAACACGATGTATACTTACTGCCGAGTACGTGTTTGTTTAATCAAACCTCTCGGGAGCTTACAAACTCCCAATAGCGTATTTACAGTACAAATAGCTGTGAAACACCCGTTGAGTGCAAATGGGTTCATTAGGGGCGGACGGAAAAATTCACTCGTTTCTTGGCCACTTTTTAATCTGTGTAAACGGCTGAACTACGAACATTAAAAATTAAGTGAGGGACTATACGTGTGGGTTTTATATTGTTCGTTTTTTAAATAAACCTTATTAAAGTACAATATTTAAGTAAAATTTTTGTTTAACTAGATAATGCGTTATAATAAAACTTTCTTTCAATATATTAAATACTTTTTTTTCTATTATTAGTGTCGTTTTCTCAATTTCAAAAGTTCATGCCAGAGTCTTACGTTCGAAGCTTCGAAAGCTTAAATACGTAGGAGTGTGCTTCATCTGGTCGCTTAAAAAAGTGGTTCATTTATTTACATAATGTAAAGAAAACATACCCATACATGGTATGTGAAAGAAACTATGTTGGCATAAATTACAAATATATCCAACATTCGTCATATTTCTGCAAATGGAGAGAAACTTTTTACACAAATTTGAGCCCCGAAAATGCTATCCAGTGTAACAAAACTATCTTTTTAGTTTGACGAACATTTCAGAAGTATTTGTCAGATTTTATCCAACTTGCAATGAAGTTTGAATGTCTGTCTCGGTGGCGTAGTTGCGTTACAAATGCAGTGCGTCTCGGGTTCGTTCTCCGGGTCGGGCAAAGTGATACATTTTCCTACTTCAGCCCAGATTTTAAAATTTGTGCCCGATATGGCGCTAAGCTTCCCCTATCACGTCAAGACATGCCTCTCTAAGTGAGGTCCATCGTTTGATGATTACCACTGAGACACCCAACTGTCCGGGCCTTGGTTTTGGCAGAGTTCTGTTGTCGAGAAAATAAAAACTCTCCTGGCTTCCTAACTTAGCGATATATGTAGGTACTTAGTTTTACACCTAGTTCGTAATTATAGTTTAATATATTATTAGATAAGAAGTAACTCAATAAAGTTTATACTTGGGCATGTACTTATTTGTTTTCGTGGTAACCCGTAACAATTTTAATGTAAAATATTCGCGGCTACATAACAAATCATTATGCTAACGTATCAACTTAGACTTTCTTAAATAATAATAACATACAATGTTTAATTTCAATTCCAGCCGGATTCAAAGGACTGTCTTTTTCCATCGCAAATATACCAAACGCATCCCTAGCGACCCTCACTTCTAAGCGAAATAAGCTGTAAGAGTATATGAAATATAGAATATACTAGACTCGGAATTTCTGAAATATGAACTCTATATTTGACTAAACTAAATCTCAGACGTAGTTATGCCAAAATGAACTTTAGAATACCGCAAATAATTAAGATTTTTGCAGAAACATAAACGTTCGGTTATAAATCGTTTAACAGCTCAAGTCTATCACATCGAAACATTTTATAAAACAAAGTCCACAAAAAGCGGTCTGTATGTTATCGATTTTCTCAAAATCTACTGAACGGAGTTTGATGATTTTTTGATAGGTAGACAGTTTAAGACCCTGAAAAGGTTATAGACTACATTCTATCCCGGGAAAATATAAAGCGGGACTTTAATCCCGGAAAACTCCTGCACGCGGACGAAAGGCAAAACATATTTCGTGTGCGATTTATTAGCACTCATTCATTTTGGAGTTGAAGTATACTAACCATGAAACTGGCTACACTTTTACTAAAATTCCCCTTCATCCGAATAACGTTTCATTTCAGTTGCATCGGGGCCGTCTTTTTTATATAATTGACATTTTTGTCTAATACTAACGTTTGCACGCAGTTCCAGCCCGTTAGAAAGTTTTTCGGTATAAAGGTTCCGCTTTATATTTTCTCGTGATAAAATGGAATCTATATTTTAAGACTTCTAACAATACATCGGTGGAAACTGCATTCAATTCCTAGCAGTATCATGTATAGATATTAATTTTTGCAAATACTAAGTATAACAACACGAGTAATACAGCGATGTTGTGAATGACTGACCAATTGTTATTCTTTTACTGAGAACAAAGAAAATACTCCTCTAAAACATAAGTCGATTACATAACATCAAGTATATTAAAACGATATAAGTCACACCAAAATGTCTACTCGGTGAGAATTAGGCCGCAGCAATTCCGCAGGCACAATATATAACTAATGTTGCTCGGAGGTAGGCCGGGCTATTAAACGAAGCCGACGTCGTACCCACTTTGCTAAATTCGCTGGAAATTAAATCATACTGCCGATGCACTGAACATCTGGCCCCAGGCCAAGAGTCCACAACACATTAATATTGTTTCAGCCAGAACACGCCCGTGATAACCGTATATAGTTAAAAATTGTACAGCGCCATCTATTGAGAAACGTTTTGATCTTTTTCATTACTGGCTTCTGTGTTTCTTTATGATTTCCTTCATGGAATTTAAGCTGTTACTGCTGGCTCTTTGAACTGTGAAACACCGGTTTGATCAGTCAGCAGTGCTGGCTTTCGTAGTATAACAATTTTAAGACAGAAAAAATTGATAATTTAAATTCACTTCCAAGATGGTGCCTTCATGCCTCAGGGAAATCCCACGAGAAATAACGCTAGTTGCGACATAAATTCTACATGTCTAAACATTTTTTAAATAAATATTATATTTTAAATTTGGAATTCTCATATAACCATATTGTCAGACTCAATCAATCTCCTTTTTCTTTTTTTTTTACCCTCATATACAATATTAAGTAAGGTAAATTACCCATAATTCCTCTGACATAATTTACAGGTCCTTTTTATAATAATTTGTAATACATGATTTGCGTACACCAACTAATCTAGATTTTACTTACTAAAACCTGGGAACCGCAATAAAATCTTAATAAACTAGTCCGAAAACACGCCAGACTCTCTAGCAGCTAATGCCATTAGGGGGTGAATTAATGGCCAGTCTATCCGATTACCCGTCGACACCTCCAATTATATCTTATTTTGATTAGCAACGCTCGACTTTTATGAAAGTCGTGTGCGATTTATTTACTTATTAAAGTCGTGTGCGATTACGAACTATTTTATGACGCCAATAATAATGTTTTAAATGCTTTTTATGATTCGAAGTAAATTCTATTTTCTCTTGTTTTATATGCTATAGAAAGACGAGAGATAAATAAATGAAATCTTAATGTGTAGACAGACGTGCAGAATTACAAAGCTTTAGTTAAATTAGCGTGCATGTCAGAAAGGTTAAATAACGACTTCAAAAACCATTACGAACAAAAAACTAATTTTACTTTATGTACAGAGTAATAAGAAATTATTAAAACCCAAGCAATGTAATCTTTCCAATGCATGTTTTTATTTACATATTTGCACAGATATTTGTATTGTATAAAATATTTTCTATTTATGCGCACACGGCAGTCACCCACCGCACCTGATGGTAAGTGGAGTGGGATCCAATAGAATGTAGACTAACGAGAAATGGTTACCTCTCGGCGATCGATACAATTATGCAGGCCAGTTAGTACGGGATGTACACAGGCTGATCCCGCAACGCGACACACTTACGTGGGCCACTATAGTTTCAACCCCTTGTGTACGTTGGTCGCCATCCGGGCGGATATAAAATATATCCTACCACCAGTTACATATTGAGTTTACATACATACATAACATCACGCATTTATCCCCGAAGGGGTATGCAGAGGCACAACTAGGGCACCCACTTTTCGCCAAGTATGTTCCGTCCCATGATGTGATAGGGGGCGAGCCTATCGCCATATCGGGCACAAACTCCAGACTCCGGGCTGATACTGAACAGAAAAACCCAAATATCACTTTGCCCGACCCGGGATTCGAACCCAGGACGTCAGAGCGCTATTGTACCGGACATGCAATACAACTACGCCACCGAGGCAGTCACATATTGAGTTTACAATACAGAATACATTATTTTCACATATTACAATGCCTGGAGTGTCTCTGTAATTACAGTAAACTGCAAAATACATAAAATATATTATAACACAATGCAAAAGAAATAACAACAATGATGATTACAAAATGTCGTGAATAAATTGTATGTTGAAATCAATAATTTTCATTGGTATCTGTAGAGTATATTTTTAGGAATCGGTACGTATATTCAGAATTGTTTTTGTACATTTGTTTATTGCCTTAGCTGACAATAAAATGTTTTAGTAGTTCAAACGCTCTCCAACTTCGTTACCTGACGATGGGTAAGTAGGGCAAGGTGAAATGGGATAACACAGCCTAAAGAGGATTGGTAAAGACTTAAATGTTATTTAATATTCAAACCTAAAAATAGGGGAAGTAAAGGTCAAACGCCAATAATTGTTAATTATTAACATGTGAAAAATTTATTACTGTCTAAAAATTACTTTACTGTCGTAGGCTCTCTTATATTTGGGTGTCCGCCTGGGTAGGTACCACCGCAATATCTATTTCTGCTGCCAAGCAGCAGTGTGTAGTCATTGTTGTGTTCCGGTTTGAAGGACATTGTAGCTATTGTTAACTACTGGATATAATAAGACTTAACATCTCATGTCTCAGGATGGCTAGCGCGGTGGAATACCGAACAATACTTTGTAATGCAAGGTGTTGGATGGTGCTTCTACTGTTCATGAGCGGTCGTATCGCTTCCCATCAGGCGTAGGGCATGCTCGTCTCGTCATTCAAAGAAAAACAAAAATTCCTCATCGTATACGAAGTTTCAAATTGTCTGGATTTAATATATGACATCATTTTGTATGTCGTTCCCAGAACCACTACTAACAATCAAATTTACCCTTAATTGAACAATGAGCGCAGAGAACAATATTTAAAAAACAATCACGTAAAAACATTACTTATTATTGTAAATAACCGAGCTGTGAAAGCATAATTATGTTCGTTAATTATGTGGACGTAATGAAATATGTGAACGTCGAATATTGTATTTCAGTATTAACAAAGGTATGAATATAATATCAGGTCTGTATTTTATACTGTCACACTGCTGGGCCCGAGCCTCCTCTACTACTGAGAGGGATTAGATCTTAGTCCACCACACTGGCCTAGTGCGTATTGGTAAACTTAACACACTATCAATATTCCTATAAAGAACTTCTTAGGTATGCAGGTTTCTTCACGATGTTTTCCTTCACCTAAAGCAAGCGATAATTCACAAAAAGAATACACACATCAATTTAAAAAAAGTCAGAGGAGCTCTTGGGATTTAAACTTGCGGATATTCAACTATGCTATCGCTGCTAAAGGAAGGAATATAGCACAATACATTATAACTCCTATATTATAACTAAATAGGAGCTGTGCCCCAATAACACTAGAACTTGTTATAGACATGACCTTAATAAGTATAAAAAGTAAATAAACTGATGGACATATTTTTTTAAATATCCTGACAAAACAAAAGTAACACCTAATATCATTCTTATTTTGATAATTTTTTTTAATATATTAGTAATTTATAACCATTGACGTATATTCTATAGACACTTCCATATAAACTATGTGTTCAAAATCTGAACTAAAATGACTACCAAAACATCACTATTATAACCTATTTATTCACTTGAACAACAAATAATTTAACTTATTTGTATAATATTTTTATTCACATCCAAGTTTACACTTAAACTCGAGTTGTAATATTAGGAGCGCCACTCCATACATAACCACACGCTGTCAATGTTGAAATCATACTAAAGTCAGGTGTACGGATTGCAGTACGGTTGAGTCGAACACAATGTGTGTACGGAACGCCAGATCTAGTACGTAGTACAAACGTAACAATGTTTATAACGCAAAAAAATTTGTCACGATAGCTTACACCTCCATCACACTATTCAGTTTAGAATTTAGTCAAAATTTTACATAGCGGCCTAAACTAATTTCGTTTAAGGACCGTGCATGTTGTCATAATGGCGTAATGTTTGTCAGCGGAGCGACAGCAAAATACTAATTCACGGGAGCAAATAAAATTATGTGCTGCCGTGGACGCGGTGTTTGCGGAAACAGTGGAATTTGCATACTGTTTGTGGCTCGTGCGCGTTGTTCTTTACGATTATTTGTAATAGGGTTGTCAATGGAGAATTAAGTTTAATAAAATACGCAGGATAGAAAATATTTAGCCAAAACAACGTTCTCCTATTTTGTCATTACCTAAAAGGAGCGATAAGTTGGCATCAGATGATCCAATCCTTCTTTTGCCGACCTGCTATAAGAAATACTTAAGGTCTTAGACACTCCGCAGACCCCTTACTCGTACAACTAAATAGTAAATCAACCTGTGTATATCTAGTTCCAACAGGCCGGCATAATTGTATCGACTGCCGAGAGGTCTTCTCGCTTCAGTCGACAATCGTCATTTTATTTGACTCCAATTACTATCAGGCGCAGTATAAAAACACAGATTCGGGGCTAATACGAAGACTTAATATCGTATTATGCATATACAATTACACCATGAAGCAGTCACTTTATCATATGAATTTTCATATCTAGTAACACTAATAAACATACGTTAATAGAAAACAGTATTTTGAATTCTACCCACGGTTTGTGTAGACCGATCTCAAAGATCCCAATTAGAGACGTCTCTCTGGTCAACCACAGCCCCGAGTTAAATTTAGCAGCACTGTTTATAATTCATGCTCAGTTCGTTGGACCATTTGATGTATTACTTTATAACGTGGATTGATTTATGATTCACCTCCAGGTTTTTGATAAATGATTTATTAAAATTTGTTAGTATCAGTGTGTGCAATTCAGTTTTAAATATAAAAATATTTAGGTCTAAACATACGTTTTCTAAATATTTATATATTCCAAAAGCAAATGTCGGCGAACTCTATCATTATTACTTAAGACCAATGTACCTATTTACTCGATATCATAGATACAAATTTGAATTTGAATTTAGTTATATGTACCATTGGTTTATTTGTTTTACTAGTAGCAGCGTGGAAAGATTCTATGACAGTTTGAAAGAATTGGAAATAAGGGTATTTACTGAACATTATAAGATTTACTTCTAATGTCTAACTGAATGTATTGGAAGGCAGTGATTTGTATTTGAAGTGCTAGGTGAGGGATTGCCGAAGTTTTAAAAATTGGAATTGAAGCATTGGAGTGGAGCGGACGTGTGTCGCGTGTGTTAAGTGACTCTATTTGCTAAATTCTGTGATTGGACGTTTTGCCGATTTTTGATTTCTTGTCGCTCTTCAGGTGTCCTTACGTATCGGTCACACCTACTGGGCGGTCCTAGAGCGAGACGTAATTAAATTTGTGAACAACGCGTTAAAACTGACATTTGGAAGGTGACTGTGATCGTTGGGTTTTGAACCGTGTGCTGGCGGGTGGTGGCGGCGAGCCCGACGCGCTGTGTCATCGCGCTATCGTTGTACTACCGACAGTTGACGAAGTTACGCTGCAGTAAATGCGTGCGGCTGACGTCACCGCTGCGAGGAGAAGCGCTTAGACTCAATTCCTTGTGTGGCGCAAGGGTGCTTCTACATAATATATTTATATATATATATATTATATATATATATATATATATATTTTATTGCAATTTACTTGGGAAGGATGAAAAAAACAACTAAACCACTCGCAGGCGATACGCCAATTTGCTATAATCCTAATGTAACTTTACGTACAAGTAAGAAACAAGGTTTACCGAGTACTTCAAGTTCCCCAACATCAGAAGAAGGTGTGCGCTCTATCATTGAAGAAGTAATACAAATGCAGTTCGAATCATTGTTGGAGAGATTCTCATCTACAATGAAAACATTGCTCAACAGTGAACTGAAATTTATGCGTGATGAAATTAAGGATCTCAAAACCTCTCTTTCATATGTAAGTAGCCAATATGATGCTATTCTTAAGGATTATGAGGAGGTTAAACAGAAGAATATTTTTTTAGAAAATGAGAACAAAAAAGTGTCTATTGCTTTGAACGACACTTCATTGCGCTTAAATACTCTGGAACAGCATTCGCGGGCAAAAAATGTTGAAATTCAGTGTGTTCCGCAGAAAAAAAACGAAGATCTAATTGGCATCGTGACTCAAATGGGAAAAACCATTAACTGCGATATCACCAGGGACTGTATTTCTAGCTGTACTCGTACTATGAAAATGAAAAGTAACAACAATCGTCCAAAATCTATCATAGTTAGATTTAATAAACAGAGAGATCGGGACACGTTTCTGGCTGCCGTCATTAATTTCAACAGATCTAAATCTCGAAATGATAAACTAAATAGTCATCATCTAGGGTTTGATGGAGAAAAGGTCCCTGTTTACGTAGTCGAACATTTGAGTCCTTCTAATAAGGCGTTACATGCTGCGGTACGCATTAGAGCGAAAGAAAAGGGATATCGACACGTCTGGGTGAGAGGAGGACGGGTTTATGTCAGAAAAACAGATGATTCAGAATATAAATTGATTAAAGATATGGACACTATAAGTAAAATTAATTAAGATAACGGTAGTTAGTTATTATGAATGTTCTCAGTGGTCGAACATGTTAAAATTCGCTTCGTTCAATATGTATTATCAAAACACTCGTGGGCTGCGCTCTAAAACCCAAGACTTTTATACTAATATGTCATGTTCAGATTATGATGCACTTGTTTTAACTGAGACATGGGCAAATAGCAGTATCCTTAGTAGTGAACTTTTTGATGATAGATATAATGTTTTAGACGAGATAGGGAATCATCCGGATTAAACAATACCAAAGATGGTGGAGGTGTTTTAATTGCTATTTCAAAAAAGTTTATTGCCAACAGACTAACTGAATGGGAAAGTCAATGTGAGGATTTATGGGTAACTGTAGAAGTGAGTACCAATTTTACACTAGCTATTTGTGCAATTTATCTTCCACCCCCGGTTCTACCTTCCACTTTTAAACATTTTATGAATGGTTTTAACTCAGTAGCGGATAGGAGTTATTTTCAAACAGTTTTAATTGGCGACTTCAATATGAGTAACGTAGACTGGAATCTAGTTAATAATGCGACAGGATCAACTTCTTATTCGTATCCAAAATAAATATGGATTTAATTGATTTTGCGCATATAAATAACTTAAAGCAATGTAATTATATTAAAAATATCAATAATAAAGTTTTAGATTTAGTCTTCGTGGAGTCTATACAGTGTAGTGTAATTGAGGCCGCTAATAGTCTTTGCAGAGTGGACCCCTATCACCCACCCCTTGACATTCAATTACAGTTTTTAACAAAAATTAACCACCTAAAGTCGAAGGCTATTAGTATACAAAATTTTAGAAAAGCAAATTATACGGCCATAAAAATGAATTAAATAATATAAATTGGGATAGCTTATTTGCGAGTGTTAAAGATCCCAATGAAATGATTAGTGTTTTTACGATGTAATCAATAGATTAATCAAGCAATTTGTCCCATTACGAAAAACAACCGCAATCAGTATAATAGGCGGCCGCCTTGGTTTAATGAGCGCCTGCGTAAACTGTTGTGTGAAAAGAAAAGTATAGACGTAAGTACATTCTGGATAAGATATCTTTTCGATTATGTAGCAAACGTTGTGACAGTTATGCAAGGCAGTGTTATAATTCCTATATAAGTCTTGTAGAAGACAAAATATCTCAGAATTCCAAGTTCTTCTGGTCCTATATGAAAGCTAGAAGGCATGGAACTAGTACATATCCAGCTAAAATGTCCAATGGAAATATCGTTGCTAGTAACGGCAATGATATATGTAACATGTTTGGAGCGTACTTTTCTTCTGTCTACAATCCTGTCATACAATCCATGAATATTGTCGCGACATCTCCTTATTTAGCTAGTATTCAAAACGATTCAGCTTGTTTTTCTTCTATTTACATTGAAAAAAAGGAAGTTTTAAATTCTCTTAAAAAACTGGATGTCACCAAGGGTTATGGTTCGGATGGTGTTCCGCCTTATTTTATAGTGAATTGTGCTAAGGAGCTATCAACTCCCCTACAATTAATTTTAATACCTCGCTTATGACTGGTATTTTTCCCAACCAGTGGAAAATAGCAAAGGTTGTGCCAATTCCTAAAGCAGATTCAAAAGACATGGTTAGTAACTATAGACCGATATCTATTCTTCCAACCCTAGGTAAAGTATTTGAAGCAATAATATGTCCGAAATTAAAGGAGTACTTCAAGAAATATGTCTCAAATCGGCAACATGGCTTTATTTCAGGCAGATCTACATGTACCAATTTGGTGACATTTATTGAATACATTATGGAGTCATTAGATTCGAACAAACAAGTTGATGTAGTCTATATGGACTTCACCAAAGCGTTCGACAAAGTCTCTCATTGTGTGTTGATACAAAAGCTGTTGGTATATGGAATTTGTGGTTCGTTATTAAAATGGTTGAAGTCCTATTTAACTGACAGACTGTTTTACGTTGTTGCGAATGGGTATAAATCTGACGTGTATAATATCACTTCTGGTGTACCACAGGGTTCGCATTTGGGACCCTTGCTCTTCAATATCTTCATAAATGATGTTACGCATTGCTTTGTTAACACCCAACCCTTTCTTTTCGCTGATGACCTAAAGATTGCACGTGTTGTGGAATCTCAGCAGGATGCAGTGTTGCTTCAAAGGGATATAAACAGGTTCTTGGATTGGTGTGCTTGTAACCACATGGAATTAAACATTAAAAAATGTTCCCAAATTACTTTCACGCGAAAATTACATTTGTACACCTTTGATTACAATTTTCATGACGTAGCATTGACCAGAGTTGATTCGATTCGGGATCTGGGTATTATCCTTGACCAAAAAGTGACATTTCTTCCTTACATCAATTGCATAATAAATAAAGCCTCTAAGATACTCGGCTTTGTTATGAGAACTGCAAGAACATTTCGTAAATTTAAAACTAAAATTTTGCTATATGAAAGTCTGGTTCGTTCCCTGCTTGAGTATTGTGTAATTGTGTGGCGTCCTCACTATGCAACCCATAGTTTACGACTGGAACGCATCCAGAAACGCTTTTAAACTATCTGGCCAATTGTACACCCGCCGCCAAAGGAACCGTCAGCTACGTTGAAAGGCTAGAATTATTCGGGATTACCTCTTTAGAAAAGCGTCGAGATTTATTGGAACTTATGTTTTTATTTAAAATATTGCATGGTTATGTAAACAGCCCAGATTTACTGGCCAAAATTAATCTCAGAATTCCCACAAACTTCCTAGATATCCAATAAAACTTCTAGGCCCACCTTTTCGTAGAACTGCATATGGATCAAATTCGCCTATCTCAAGATTATGTAATACCTACAATAACCATTCTAGTAAGATTGATCTGATTGGCACAAATCTACTTACATTTAAAAGGCAATTAAAACACCTTAGAAATACGTAGCTATGTAGTGCAATTAATATACATACTAAATATAACGTAAAATTATTATTTTTTGTAACGTTAGGTTATGAACATTGTTCACAAGTTATTATTATTTATTTATGCTTGTAGTAATCTGCTTTTTTTTTTTTGGGCAGAAACGTCCTCTTTTCTTTATTTGCATGAAGTGTTCGCTTTTTATATTGTGCACTTAGTTTAATTATTTACTTTTGTATTTTGTAAATGTATTTTTGTATTTTCATTAGTGTAACAATTGTTTGTGAACCCATTAAAAATAAAATAAAATAAAATAAAAAATAAAATAAAAAATCCGCCTGTTTTAATTAGTATCAGCGTGTCGTGCATGCGTGCATGGCATTTTATATTTTTTGGTTCACCTTCCATTTTGTAGGTGGTCTAGGTAAGCAAAGTCATCATTTACAAAAGAAATTGTCTTATACCGAGAACATTATCCACGTCTCGTTTCACACCTTACCTACCACGCTGTTGAGTTCTTCGATATTTTGTAAGACGTAGGCATAACTCCCTATAGTTAATTATTCACTTGCAAAATCGTACAAATCAAAATGTACAAAGAAATGCATCTCAAAAGTACTCCAGATTCTGATCCACTCTGATAATTAGACAGAGGGGCTTCATTAGTTTCGTAGTGATGGAAATGTGCGATCGGCAAAGACCTTTGCATTCTTGGAAACTGTAGGCGGGGTTTTAATAATGTGGTGCATAATTTTTATGTTTTTACTAAAGAAGTAATTAGCATGACATTATTATAACAACGAGGGATAAGTTTTGTGTTGTTTGACATTTTTCTTTGACTTCGCAGCGCTTAGCATCCAATTCCAATTTGTTATGATCGGTCATACGCTTGTATGAAAATTTTACCAATTTGAAGTTTGAAGAGAAGATGACAATTGCGCTAAATATATAAAATCGCTTAACATAGAATAGTGAAAGTGATTGAGCCGCGTCAGATATTAAAAAAAAAAACTGTTATTTTCCATTATACAGTCAATTTAAAACATTATAAAGACATTTGCAGGAAGAACTTCTTCATAGGTATTTTGAATACCAACTGGAATTAGATTCATGTGGTAGACGAATGATACCTTTTCATCAGATATACCCTACTTTATCACACTCGAAACAGAATCTAGGACAAGTTTTAATGATTTTTTTTAACCTCTTGTACCATTGTTTTAATCAATTATAATGATCAGTATATAAAATTATCAAACAATTATTTAACAGTTATGTCAAAAATTTTCATATTAATTATAGTTTTGTAGCGTTGGCAAAATTGTCCCAAAGGACAAAACCTGTAAGGAAAAATATTTTATGAATCCATACAATTTTCTCAATTTTACATGTCATAGCCTCATGTCAACTCATTCCATTTTAAATTTATACTTTGAGTAGCAGATTCAACGTTATTGATTTTCATTACGAGATGTCTGTCGGTTCGAGAGGTTGTGAGCGTGTCCACACTGTCTACTCGCCGCAGGCTTTACTGCGTCCGTTGAAGCGTCCCTTCACCCTCTGACGCTTTCGAGCTCCGTTCTACGTTTTCACTTCGTGATAGACGACTCATGTGAAATATGGTTGCCAAGATTGGATCGTAAAGAGAAATAGTTATCTACTCACGTTTCAGTAAACAATTCCTTTTTTAAATATGTAATATCATTATTTTTTTAAGAAAATTCTTTTTTGTTTAGTATTTGTCAATTCATAATATGATAACCAGATTGTATCGGTGACGAAGGTGTATTGACTTTTAATAAATAATTCCATTTTCAAAAATTATTAAAATTATTTTTATTTAGCATCTCATAATTTATAATTTTATGACTGAAATAATAGTAAATATTTTGTTACCGTTATCTCGGAATTGTACTACACAATAACAAAAGTTATGAGATTCGTTTTAATATGAAGTACATATAATAGTATAGTATTTTTAGATAAGTATTGAGCATCTACTAGACGCTTTAATTTTTTTGCAAATCAAAAAATCTCCCATTCCATTAAGCAATCTGATATTATAGCATCTAATTTCATTGATAACATGGATGTATATAGGTAGCGATGATCACATAATGACATTAAGTAACCTATTTGCTTTGCCGGCCTAATGAAAAGTCAACATAATGATATTGCTTTTTGGCAATAAATGTTCCTCATTTATCAACCATGAAATATGGACACACGAGATCTGTTATGGTGGCTCCGTTAATCTGCGGCCTTGTGGCACTGAGCTATTTATTGATTTGATATTAGATTCGGACCCGCACGTACCACACATCTAGCCATAAAAGCACCGAAACGACCAACATGCCACATATTGTATCACAGGATAAAGTATCCGAATCCTTCAAGGCATAAAATGAACTGACAAAATTCTAGACACGTATTCTACCAGCCATACAGCTGCGAACAAGGATTATGTTTAACAAAGATATTTTGTTTCAGGTGACAGAACAACAGTTTGATATGAGATGGACTGGCGACCATGGGCCTGGTGGTCGGCCTTCCTCTTGACCATCACACTGGCTGGCAGCGACTGGCTGAACTGCGCTAAGATCGCGGAATGTCATTGCAAGTGGTCATCGGGAAAGAAGACCGCGTCATGCGTCTCGGCTGGATTAAAACAATTGCCAAAATTAGCATCAGATATTCAGGTTTTGGACTTACACGGCAATCCACTGAGAGTATTACTCGGAGACGCGTTCGCAAGCATCGAACTATTGAACTTGCAACGACTAAATCTCAGCTCGACGAGTCTGAAAGCATTACATTCAAACGCATTCAGGGAACTTAGAATATTAATAGAATTAGATCTGTCTCAGAACGAACTGTTGCAGCTATCTCCCGATACGTTCAAAGGTACCGATCGTTTGAGACTTTTGATACTAAACGACAACCCTTTGACAAATCTCGTCTCAGAACAGTTTCCTCCGTTAAAATATTTAAAGAAACTTGAGGTATCTAGATGCAAGCTGAGGTCGGTGCATCCGTTCGCTTTCGTTAATTTGAGAGCATTAGAAACAGTGAATATACATCAAAACTTATTAACCAATCTCCACCAAGATACATTTAACCTGCCAGTTTTGAAAACGCTAACATTATCAGACAACCCCTGGTACTGTGACTGTAGATTACGAGAATTCCACGAATGGTTTCTGGATAGCAATCTTGGAAATGAAGATGTCTTTTGCGATGGTCCAGATAACAGACATAAGACATCATGGCGCGTATTAAGAGAGAAGACTTTGTTTGTCCACCATCAGCAATGTCTGCGCCAACTGTGATCAGAACTGAGACAGGAGCAGACATTTCTTTCGGATGTTTCGTCCGCGGCGATCCTACGCCCATGGTAACATGGTCGTTCCACCAGATCCAAGTGCACAACAGTACGAGTACAAGCAGCGATATTATTATCCAAAACACCAAGTGAGTCGTTTCGATGAGTATAGTGATTTCTTTAACAAAAGTGCGCAGTGGGTCAACGTGACCATTAATAACGTGACCAGTGACTTAGCTGGAGAGTGGAGATGTAGTGCGAAGAGTTTTGCTGGCGAGTCCTCGACATACTTAACAATATTTTTACCCAAAGCCAGGTCAGCGCCTGCTAGAGTTGCTCCGACTATTCTACTTTCTTCTTGATAGCTGGTTCTTTATTTGCTATGACTGCCGCGGGTTTCTTTCCGCCTGCATCTGCTGGAAGACGCGCGTCGAAGAATGCCGCCAAGCAGAAGTTTCACTGACCAAGAGAAGAAGCTTCTCGATACATCCTTAGCAGCTAGCTGTGATAGAACCAGTGGTGATTTGGGCTCATCATACGGATTTGAAATGCTGGATAGGTCTATGTCTTTGGAAAGCGAAGACACTAGGTGCTTAGAGCCTGTCCAGATAACAATAGAAGGTCCTCCAGGGACATTTCCTCCCCCACCAGCTGAATTCGCTTTACCAGCACCTTATGGGAACATTTTATATCAGTTCAAGTTGCTGGGCACAACGATGAGTACCCAGACTTGCTGGGAGGTGGTGCTACCTTACCTAGACGTAGTAGGACTTGTTTTTTAAAGTCGGCGTACGACAATATGGGACCTAGAATTACTGCAGCCGGTAGCTCGACTTGGTCTCTTCCCGGTGCCAATGTAGATAAAAATTCGGATAAGAAAGACCCATTGACTGTACCACTCTCTACATTTTCTACAGAATTTACTGCTTTATAAGGTTAGATAATTTTTTGTAAGAATCTACGTAGATATTTTCCGAGTGCTGGTAATTTAGTTTAATAAATTTTAATACTTTTACGATTGAAATTAGTTTGAAGAATGATAAATGTTTTCAATTAATATAATATTTCTGTTAAAGATCAAGGTAATGTTTTCTTTTTATTTTACGGATATTAGATAGAAAAACATGATTTTAGTATTTATTATAATGGCAAAAGATGTGAATTCTATTAACATATCACTTTGATAGAGATAATAAATTATGTTTGTTTGTTTGTTCTGTGAAACGAATTTTGTTTTACACGCGAGATTATAGGACTGAAGTAGTTTGTATACGATTTGTAAATATTAAATCATTTTCTTTTACAGATCCATATTAATATTAATTTGCTGCAAATATATTTGCTGAATCATCAAAGTAATTTCCTTTAACTACTCTCTTATTAAAATTGTACCACAGGAATGTTTTACCATACTTTATGATGACTGTAATATAACTTATAGTCCGATAAATAGTTATTATAACTTTACAAACCTAAACAATACTATTTTAGTATGCTTCTTCATATAAAATTTCCTTAAACAGACTTGTTACTGCAGAAATCGCATCCCGAATTTCATTCCACACCCACGTGCTTTTTATTACTTCACTGAGAGCCAACTTCTTCAATTCTAGTAACAAATGTGACAGCAGGGAATGCATTTTAATACTATTGAAATAATTTGATATGTGAAGCTATACTGTTATTTGTTTTATTTTTTCCGTTAAATAATGTAAATCAATATTTGGTCCTAACTAGTGAATAAGTATTTTTAAGATTTTTTGATCAAAATGTTGCTTGACAGAAAATAAATGAGTGCAACATATATTATTGTGTTATTTTCCTTAATGCAATGCTGTCTATGGTAAGTATATCTTCATAATAACTTTTTAAAGTAAAAGTTACATTGAACTGACTATTGACCTCAGAATTCTAAGAAATAAATTTTAGCCTAGATAATGAGATTCTCTAATTTATAATAATATATTGTGATAAAATATTTTTTGATTTAAAAAATAGTTTCGAAGTCTATGAATATACGGGGTCATTTTGACATTGCGTTATTATACAAAACCACTCGTCATTGCCTCTTCTAACATTGTGCCTAAAAACAACCATGAATGTAATATTTTATCACCAAAATCCCGGTTTTAATTTTCTGATTTTTATCATTTTGTAGTTAAGTGCGAGTTTGGCGTATGCGTGAGTGTTTTCTGACTGAAAGTATGATGTAGTCGCTGCGACGAATTCTCTTAGAGTAGCAGTAGTGGCATTAGGACGCGTAAAATATAAAATTATTTTTATAATATTTATTTTGTTCGAAACTTACACTTTTTTTATTTTACGTCTACGAGTCGAGTAACTGATTATAAGGTGTTATTTTCAAGAAGGTAAGTACGTAGTTACATAATAACGCAATATCAAAATTACCCTGCATATAGCATTGGCAAAATAAATTATAGTGTTAATGCGAACAACTATTTAGCAATCAGTTAATTGAACAATAAAATCTATTCTTGTCTCTTTTTTTACTGAACTAATTTAATAAATAAATAGCATGACAGACTAATAAAATAGATCAAGAATAACAACTTTAAAAATAATGAAAATTATTTGCGTAACAACCGAAATCAAAATTTGATATACTTATTTATAAGTAGAATACTACTTATAAATAAGTATATCAAATTTTGATTAACGTTGAAACGATGAAACATGTTCTACATGTAATCTATTAAACATCACAATTATTATCATGTTTTAAGCAAAATAAATTAATTTTGATTTTCGATTGTCGATCTCAATTATAGATGAAAGAAAATAACATTTTAAAAAGTCCAATAGAATATATTTAGGATATTTAATAACAGTAAATTACAACTTCATGAGTACTATATTGCTTTCATGCAACAAGAGATTAATAAAATCTCAATTGGTTTCAAATAGTTTTCGCTGCTTACAAAAGATTTATTTGGTTCGGCACTAATTAAAACTGTGAATATTGTTGGGAATGTTTTAATATCTATCAGTTGGTTATTGATTTTGGAACAAGTACAAAGTAATAAGTTTTACAAATTAACGACTTTACAAAGATGTTTTACAAATAAAGAAATTAAATTTGTTTCTTCGTGGTATTCTGACTCAAATTATTCATCAGTTGGTGATACTGTTCCTGCGAGCGGAAATCTAGAAACTTCTGTAACGTAAGTCCAGGTAAATATGAAGTCGATGTACCTAAATAAAGAGCACACATTTAATCTGATGATCTTCTAGATAAAGATAAGTTTTGTCTGATGGAAAACTGCAAAAAAAATAACTTCAACCGAAATTAAACAGAAATATCCCTATCCCTACATTACTAAGACTGGAAGAGAATACCTTAAATTATATAAAACAAAATAAATAAAATTGCTAAATACCCCATGTATGGACTTTACTAACAATTCAATAACAGCACAAAAGAGGTACCTTCATAGCTGTTCTAAAATCTAACTTTCAAAGACGGATAATAACTAATTATATTATGTAATCAATATATATTTCTAATTAGAACACAAAAGTATTTTCACACTGTCTGTCAAAATTAACACATTTTTATTGTAACAAAATATTGTGGTGTATTATTGTGCTTGAGGGAGAAATGTAACCAGCGAGTCTCAACTGACAACTGTGTTTATTAATTAAACAAACTTACATTTATACCTTACAAATGACGTGTGTGCATTTTATACATGTTATGTATTAAATGCATACGTACTCATTAAAGAGACACTTTTAGATAATTTTAACTTCAGAAGAATAATGCTGTAAGCAGAAATATGGATCCTACCATATTTAAAAAAAACTGTTATTTTTTAAATTAATAAACATATTACTGCATATAGTTATTCGTAATGTAATTATATTCTCATCAAAATTACCATATTAGAAGCGGAAATTAATACCAAATACTAATACCAATGTTTAATATTCGAACCAATATTGCTCAGCTTTAATACCCGAGCTAATTCATACCACATTGTTTGCCACACTAATGAACGCGATACGAGCAGGATCACCATAAACTGTGAGCAAACAATCAAAATATATTGATCTAAAATAAATAGAAATTAGTGTTGATTACGAAAGAAATAAGGAAATATAAAAAATCGTAATACAAATAATTTATGATCAAACGTTTGCAATAGATGGGAAAGTAAAAAATATATTGGATTTAGATTGTCCTAAATAATTATAAAGATATAAATAAAATATTTTAGTTTATCATCTAGATTCTAGGTGAACAAAGTTACAACACACACAGTTAAAATTACTGTTATTACTGCTCAATTAGAGTTAAATTACTTATAAGTAACTATAACTACAGTCATTTTAAATTTGCTATAAAATAAATAAAAAGGACAGAACAAATTAGAGAAGCCAGGTCGAGTTGGCATGCAAGGGAATACAAAAAGATGATGCGTCGCGATCCTCATCGGAGAGGACAAAATGAGCCCTAGCGTAGCTAACCTGCTAACCTTCACTAGCTACTGTGAAGACTATCCGAAGAACAAAGGCAGAAAAACTCCGGGCTTAATGAACATAATTTGATGTCATCTCGTAACGATAAGATTTCAAACAATTATTATTATAATAGTAATGAAGAAAATAACCATTTATTTGAATTATTAACATCAAATTAAAAAAAAACTGATCTTAATGATAGCTAAATTTGGGATTCGCGTCTAAGACCTCCCAGTACAAGTCACTATACAATAAAACGATTAAGCGATATAGCAATAAAAAATAACACACTAACAAAACTTAACTCGAAGAAGAAAAATACACATCTTATTGAACTAAAATGAAAATATCTAACATTCCATCTGAAAAACTATCGCCGGTAAACTTAAAGATC